>NC_143402.1:70581998-70883651 GCF_052110815.1 Crocodylus siamensis | reverse complement strand
GATTACACACTCATTTTTCTTCTTTAATCAATTGTATGCTGATGACTTAGGCAAACAACCTAGTTCATAAAACACTATGTGGTGAATTTGTGAGGGGAACATCCATCAAAGTCAGGGATGGGTGATTTTGATAATTTGCTCTTGGTGGTAGATTTCGTACTGTGTTAAAGTTTAAGAAGTTAATGCTAATTTAAAGCTTATTCCATACATTTCTTTTCCTTAGAGCCTGCCACAATTTAGAGATGATAAAATGCAGGGACATATAGAATACTTCAGTTAATATATGTAGAGATAGATGTCATTGATATTGGCAGGGAGACTGGCAAGAGATCTTCAGCTGCCAGCTTATACATGTCAGGCTTTCTGCAAGAGGATAACAACAACACAAGGCAATTTATCTTTTTATAATCCTTTTGAATGCTAGCCCTATCTTATCTATTATATTTTTACTAACTCACTTTATAGTATTTCTTCACACCAATGAGAACATCACAAGCTACTTACCGATGACATCTAAGCCGTAACTAAGATAACATTATCCAAACTTTTTACACACAAGTTTATCAGACAGACTTCTACAGTACGTGCCATACATTCAGAAGGGAGCTAATTACTTTTGCAAAAAGAATGTATGATGGAAGTGGATATGCTGGCCCAGTACTCTGAGGTAAGCGTACATATACGCTATCTAATATACAGAGTGTTTTCAGCTGCCATTCTGTCACCTTATTGCATATAATAGTCATTTGGCAAGAGCTAGGCTGTGTGATACTTATGATGCCAAACACATCTGGTTTCCCACAATAATAAAACATTAATTAAATTTCACTTTCAAGGACACTGCTTATGAAAATGTATTCAGATATGGGACAAGGTTAAAGATCAAATGAAGTCCTGGCCAATATAAAGAGGTTGAGTCACGGACAAGGAAACAAAGAACACACTTTTATTCAGACTGTTCTTACACTAGTTCAATCCTGTACTCCATGAAACAGAAGCAGGAAATAAAATGCAGCTTTTGGTCAAACGGTACTGCAAAAGGTCTTAAACTGCAGTGAGGGAAATTTAGTTCAGATATTAGAAAGAATTTTCTCACTACAAAGGGGCTTAAACATTGGAATAGATCATCCAGGGAAGCTTTGGAAATGCCATCCGTGGACATTTTTAACTGCACAGGACAGAAACATGTGGGTGGAATGGTTTAAACAGGGTTGATCCTCCGTCAAGGAGTGGGTCAGAGCAAAGACCTCCTGAGATTCTTCTCAGCTCTGTTTTTTCTATGGCTCTAAAAATTATCATTGTATTAAATGTAGAGATATTCTTCTGCCCATCTGAATATTGTCAGCAAACCAACCATGTTTAAACCAGGCTTAAAACCGCCCCACCCCAAACCTTAGACTTAATTCAACACAAACTGATCTTGTGCTTACTTCAGCTCTAAGGATTGGAGGGCAGTGGTTCCAAGCTACATTCATACCTAACTGAACTACTGGGTTATTCGTGGCAGGCTGGCCAGTGGCAGCCCAGCTTGATGGCTTGAGTTGGATGGCTCTGGCCGATTGGTGGGGGCATTTCCCTTCCCCACCAAACAGAAGGCAGGAGGAAGGCTTGCTCTGCCCTGAACCAGGGGTGAGGTAAGGAAGAGGACCTGAGGGGGAACTAACCCTTCAGGCTTTCTCATTGGTCTATTTCCAATCTGGGGGTGGAGCCTCCAGAGAGGATAAAAGCCCACATGCCCAGCACATGAGTGGCTTCAACAAGGGACAATGAAGAGGGCTGCAGAAGAGTTGGTGAAGCTGACTAACAGGGTGGAGCAGTTGCCCCAGAAGTGCCCAGAAGACACTTCCACCGAATGGGAAGCAGCAAACAGCTGCATCCCAGCCCCACTGTGGAGGGAGCTGCAGTGCTGGTGCACAGATTGGTACATGGAGGGTCAGGGAGTAGACAGGACCTCAGTGGCTGCACGAGGCAGCGCATGTCTCCAACCCTGCATAAGGCAGGAGCCCTAGGTGCGTGGTTCGGTGCACAGGGCTGAAGGGACTCTGTGGCTGCATGAGGCAGTGCGGGTCCCCATCCCCGCAAGAGGCAGGAGCCCCACAGTACACAGACCAATGTACAGGGCTGGGAGAGCAGAAGGGACTCTGTGGCTTCATGAGGCAATGCAGGTCCCCAGTCCTGCATAAGGAGGGAACCCTCAGTGTGTGGGTTGTACACAGAGCTGAGGAAGAGCTGAAGGGGCTCCACACCTGCACGAGGCAACGCAGGTCCCTGACCCTGTAACTGCTGGTGGTCCCATGGTGCGTGAATTGGTGCACGGGGCTTAGAGAAAGCCAAAGAGAATTCCATGGCTGCACAAAGCTGCACAGGCCCACATCTCTGCTGATGGCAGAGGCCCCGGGACACTGGAGCATGCATGGAGCATCCAGGAGAGTGGGTAGGCCCTAGCAGCTGCACGAGGCAGCTCAGGTCTTTCCACTGGGAGCAGCAACTGGACGAAGCTGCAGTCCCCAGAAAGGCTGGAGCTTCAACCAGCCCCACCCACAGAGGAGAGAGAAAGATGAGCCAAGACCCAATGGAGGGTTAAGGAGCCATGAGTGCCTGGGTAGGGGGATCGGGGGGAGAGACCAAGGTCTCCACAGGGGAGGAGGGGCTCTACCCCATTTGGGTGATCAAAGGGAAGTCCCTGATGAGGAGAGGGAATTACTTCTCTTTGGGAGTAGAGAGAACAAACCCCCCCCCCGTTTGTTAAGGGTAGCTTCCGTTTTTATGAGGCCATGGCTAGGGGAGAGTGATGATGTTCCTTTAAGGTAGCAGGTTCCTTCTCTCTGGTACCATTTCTTCTTTGGGCACAGCTGATGTGCCATTGTTGCATTTTGGTTCCTCATGTTGTTGGGATTTTCATTGTAAACTTGTGTCTTTAACATTGCATTAGGAGACGATTGTAAGCTGCTTTATTAAGCCAGCTAGCAAGGTCTGCTAGCGCAACCCCAACTCTATACCTGAATTTATTGCATTGGTTATTGTTGTGTCTTGGTATCCCATTTGATGTAATATCATGGTGCATGTTCTGTTATTGTTCCATCACTGTCAGATCTTCCTTTGTTGATTTGCTGTCTAACTTGTGTTTTATCACTGAGTGTCCCCATGCTTGCTGCCTGGAGGGCCCTGTTGAGGGCAGAGACTGCATACTAATGGTAAGGCCACAGAGGATTGAGACCTGTGCCTGAGTTCAGGGTTGACAAGAGTTATTGTCTTTGTAAACCTATATTTGTAAATAGCATATGTATGTGTGTGTGCGTGTGCGCGTATATATAAATAATGTTTATAAGTTTTATATAATGTTGTATAATTAAATCTGTAAATTTCTAAGAATCCCTGGGTGTCCCTGGTCTCTGCTCTGTAGGGAAAGGAGGTGAGCTGACCTGCAGCTAGGCCATCACGCTCCCACAGCATACATGCACCCGCTGATCCCTTCAACTGAAGAGGGGGTACCAGTCGCATACCACCAGGAATATATATTTATGGGTCTTCAGTTAAACAGATTTGCACTTCATTTTTCAATTCATAACAGTCCACCTGTCATATTAATTTTAACCTTATGTAGTGCATGTGGACCTTTATAAGCACACGTGACACACTATAAAAAGCCTCAATTTAGGTTGTAAATTAACACTTCCTATCAACATTTGTTCTTGACAGCAGTTCATTTAACCATTCCAGCCTAGCTATGATATAGTGAGCTCAAGAATCCAAATAAAAGGACAGAGGTCGGATAAGCAGCTCAGAGGTTAAGAAGGTGGTTCATATTTTTGATTAATCAAAATAGTCAAGGAGCCTTATAAAAATGTATTAAAATTCCAATTAGTCGGGAGAGCACTCTGGCTTGATTAATATGATCAGTTAACATAAATCAGGTCAGGAGCTAGTAGTAGGTGGACCTTCAGTGCTGAGTACAAGCACAAATCCTGCTTTATTGTATTCTTGATGCAGTTTACACAGAAGCTGCTCCAATGATGTAGCAGGAACCATAAATATGGATCATTGTGTTCAGCTCAAAATGAAGAGAGAAAGATGAAAGATGCTGATATGTTTATTAGCAAGGAAGCTTAATATACTAAAGTCAACCCACCTCCCCCAAAATAACCATCCAAACCAAAAATTGATAGCAAATGGACTTAAAGGCCAAATCCTCACTGGATATAGGTGGGCACTGCTCCCCTGATTTCAATGGGAAGTTTGAAATTAGCAAGAGAGCTGGCCAAAAACTTTAGAGCTGGATAACCTTCCTAAATGGACTGGCATAAATCAGTTTTACAAAATTAAGGTAATTTAGTGGAGGACTCAGTTTTTTTTTTCCCTTTTATGTTTTGACTTGTCAATGTTACTGCATGGGAAGAGACCTTGATAAACTCATGCTGGAAAAAAATAATCCTCCTGACTATATCAACTGACAATAAAATGACTATTTGGCAATAAATAAATTAAATTAAGTAAGAAATGCCCAAATGAGCATGACTAGATATACATTTGTCCTCAGGAGTTGCACACTATGTTCCATCTATCAGCTTGGTTCATTGTACACATACCAAGGAATGCATTTCTCTCCATTTCCCCCAAAAGCTCCTTGATTAGCTATCTCCTATCCCACTTTTATTATTTCAGAGGGTACAAACCCCTACTGAATGCCAGGGGCAACCCCTGGCAGGGCGGCATCTCTCCATGTGCAACTTCCACATTGTGCCACCCCATGCCAAGTACCTGTACATCTCCCACTGAATATCAATACTGTGTGCACTGCCAGACTTCTCCATTTGTATGAAAGCCAGAGGATAAGAGGAGCAGAAAATCACCTTGGAATGAGACATTAAGAAGCAATTTTGTGCTGGAGACTAGTGTGGATGTTCACAATAGCTCCTCCTAAGTCTTAAAGCTCATGACATAGTGCTTGATCCCTTGTGACGTTACAGCTTCGGAACTATCTTCTCAGGGTCTCTTCCTGTACTATTCCTGATGGACACATCTAAAGTTCAACACCTACAGAGAAGTAATTACTACCTGTTTAGAATCAACCCAAATTCTTCATTGTTTGGACTTTCTGGACAGCAGTGACTCGATTAGAAAGAAATAGTGCACCATATAAAACAGAAATACTAGTTCTTAAAACACAAAAGGTAAATCTTCTGTATTCTGGGGTAATATTTATACCTGCTACCAGAATCAAATAATGAAAATGTCAAGGATTGCAAAGCAATATGCACCTTGCTTACAAAGAGACCAAAATAATAATGCGCTAAATGCAGCATCCTAGTAATGGCCAAATATATTTTCTAATTTTCATGATGACTTGCCACCCTAAGCACTGTATTTCAGCCATTTATAAGAGTAAAGTCTTCCCCTCAATCGTTTTAAGTAAGACTTAACTGCAGTCTGGGCACCAGGCAACCTGCCATATTTTCCCCCAGAGTCACTCCCCACATCTAGGTTCCAAATACAGTTACATTTTGCCTGGTGCAAAGCAAACACCTCTACTGAGTAACGCTGAATTGTCTTAATACATTGACATCAAGTCGGCAGGCAATACAAACAATGAATAGGAAACAAAGAAGGATATTGTCTAGTATGTTGGCACAAAATTATGGACCACCTTGACAGCTCAATGAGGTTTTAAGAATATGATTTATTTGTTTATTTCTAAGTAAACAGCATTTTCCTCCCCCCGCCCAAATAAAATAAAATAAAATACTGCCTGGGGGTTCTCACCATGGCATGGAGTGGAACTTTTTATAGTTAGCCAATTTTTCCCCAAATAGAAACCATTTTCAAACTTTGCTCCCTAGTATAAATCAGGGTAGCCTCAGGGAAGACAATGAATCTGCAATGATTTACACCAGTTGAGGATCTGCCTCAAGGTCTCTAGCCCCTTTTTGCCATTCAGTCTTCAGCTCTGTAAGCATTTTTTAAAGGCATTCTCTTCCCTCTTAATCACTACTACTCAAACTCTCCTTCAGTATAGCAGTAGTACTCCTTTTGGAGAGAGGAGGTATTCCCCATCTGAGGAAGACTGCTGGTCTTTTATACATACATGCACACACAGACACACATGCACATATGCACCATGAACGCATGCAGGGTTTTAGTTTCCTAAAAAAAATCATTTAGTTATGACTCGAATTTCTTAACTGTTGAGTTGTCAGACTTGTTAGGTCAAAAGGCAGGTCACATTCATAATCATGTCAGGCAGGTATGTCTTAAGTAAGCCTACAACTGCCTGACATGATACCAAAAATTACCTTTCCTTCTCTACCTTGACAAGTCAGTCCAGGTCAGCCCATCACACTCAACTCAATTAAATGTCTTAAAGATGACAGGCCTTGTCTGGCATTGGATATGCACAGTCTGTCACTGATGGTCAATCACTTGACATCCAAGCACCCCTAAAAGAATTAATGGCATAATACAGGTGCTAATGATGACATGATTTAGCCTGAAGAAACATCTGTAGTGTCAATGATAAAGAACTGGCATGATCCGCAGACTCCAGATCAAGCATGTGTAGCTGTCAGGTAGGAAAAAACGTTGATTTATTTGTAAAATGAGCATCATTGATCTGGAAGAGACTATTATTATGGGGCACCTGATCTGGAAGCTCACAATGCCAGTTCTACAGAGCCACTTTGTAACGGTCAAGTTTCTTTAAAATCTTGGTCTGCGCATACCTCAGCGCTGCATTTGGACAGAGAGAAAAAGTAATGAATATTTTGCAAGTTTTACAAACTCCAAACTGCTTTTTCTCATTGGAAAAAAATCTTTAGCAATAACATCTATGGCTTTACCCACTTTGGTTTCTCAGACTAGGAGGATACTATAATACTCTTCATAGCCCTCACACTTTTTATGGTTAATTACACCAGTACAAAGTAAATATAAATATAAAGCATTAACCGGGTCAAATTGGTAGGGTATTATGCCTTGCACTGATGTAAGTGACTACATAACATGCAGGACAATGAAGGTTTAGGGCCTAGAACTCCATAATCTTTTGAATGAATTAATATACAATAAGATTTCATTGTTTTTGCTAGGGTGAGAAAGGTGTGACCGAGCAAGCTATTAGAAATTAAATCCCAGTGAAACTGGAAAATGAAAGGGAGTGAAGCTTGTAGACAAATATTTGCATACACTCAACCTCATGTTTGTTAACATTAAAGCCGTAGGATGGATATCAACCAATAGAGTTGTACTAATGCAGTTCTCATCAAATTCTTACACACGTAGAACTACATGGGGAATTACACTCTTGAAACATCAAAACAAAAATGCCATAACCAATGCAAATGTTTAGAAATCTTGAGCAAAACCTAGAAAGGGGTTTAATTCCCCCCCAAGCTTATATAATCTACAGAAGGATTTATTTACAGATTGACTGGGTAGGCATGCCTGCTTCAGAGGAATGCAAAAAGGGATATTTGGTACACAAGATGTATTTATGCATAAATAATACTATGCTATCATCTCGGCACATCTAATCTCAATATTCAAAAGCTCACAAACTGGATATACTGGGACCTTGTCTTTCTGTTTGCATTGTAAAAAATTAGCATAACATGTTTACAGTTTGAATCCCACCACAGTGAGGTCAACTAGGGAAAAAAAGGGTGCCTTTTTCAGATAAAAATGTGATTTTAAGTTGTTTTAAATACAATGCCATTTAAAACCTACATTGCAAAAATCTATCAATTATATTCTAACTATATTAGCATACACAAATTCTAGTTAATTGGCTAGTACCTGCAGACATTTCTCTTTTTTTCCAGTCTAGTTGTAAATAAGACCAAGACACTGACAGAGAGAGGAGAAGATATCTTTGCACCACAAGGGCTAGCAACATTTTTAATGAAAACCAAGATCATGAAAAACAAAATCTCTAGAAAGAACTGTAGTACAGAACCTGTGTATATTTTATTGCCCCTGCCAATAACCTTTTGTACTATACAGGATGCTGGTCAGCTCACCATGTTCAAAACAAATTGTCAGCACTCAAACTTCCATTAATTTAAAATGAACTACTTCTTCCAAAGACAGTGACATTGATAGAGTTAGTTTCCTGGATGAGTATAGATCAGAACTGGGGTGAGAGTGGGATAAATATCACTTGTTCTCTCAGGTTAACAAGCCACTTTGACAGCAGATGGTGCTTAGGGAAGCGTTCTTGTGCTTGGTATTCCTTCAGTAACAAAAGCAATGTGGTAGCCACCATGGACTTTGCAAGCGAGAGGTGATTGATATGGCAGAAATTGCAGAGCTCGTTTCAGCAGTGTTTCCAATAGTAGTTTCAGGATCATTAACTTTCTCTTTATGGTTTCTCCCTCTTTTCCGCTATGTTTGAGCCTCGGCTGAGCTTTGTTCTTAACTCTGGTGATGATAATGAGATATCATAGATAGGAAAACACACAGAAAGAGAAGTGGTTATGAAAAGCTACCCAGCTCGGTCCTGGAGAGCTGGCCAGAGTGCTGAGAGGAGCAGGCATATCTCAGAGGATTTGCATGCTACCTTCTCTTTGCAACAAGTACTTGAACTCTGTCCTTTTTGTGGAGGGGCTGTTTTTTGTAGGGGATGTGTAACTGAGGTCAGGGATCATTTGCACTGATTAAAAAAAAAACTAAAGCATTTTTTCCTAAGAGTGTGTTAAATGAGGTGCACTGCCTAAATCCGAGTCAGTAATTTCATCCTCCTTCCCCATGTCTCTGCTCTGTAGTTTCAATAGGACTGCATGCTTTTCATTGCCTGTTCTGTGGTGTCCCATCATATTGAAATACAAAGGAGATGCTGCAGTTATCTTTCAGCAGTGACTGGATTTAAGTGAGAGAGAAATGCACTTCGTGTGTATGAATAGTTAGGAACCATTCTTGATTAGCAGCACATGCTTAAATGTTTTGTTCAATGAGGTAAATGAAAGGCAAAATGGCATAGTGATCTAGAGTTTATCTGTCTACAGATGTTTTGAGGGCTTTACATTGGGCTGGGGAAAAGCAGAGGTCCTACAGCGTAGCCTGTTATTATTTTTCCAATGTTTACATTTTAATATTTTTGAATAAACCCAAAATAGACAAAACTACTTGGCATCTGACACTCAAGTATTCAGTTATTCATCTCCAAAAGAAAACCAGTTCCTATTGGATTTATGTGAATCTCATAAACTTAAAGTGAGGAAGCAGACTTCAGCAACAATTCCATGATAACCTTGAAGTAGAGGAGTAAATTGAAGTCAATCTAAATTGCAGATACATAAACATAGAAACATAGTCAATAAATCTAAAAGCTCCAAGCAAGTGGTGTAAGGAACATTTCCACTGGATTACTAGGTAGGACCACACCTGCAGATTAGTGCTGTAGTACTCGTCAGGGGTATAGGCACTGATTTCAGGGGTATGTCAGCCACGGTGATTAAAACCAAACAAAGTGGACTCTTAAAGAAATACACGTGGCACATCTATCACAAATATATTATCAAAGCGTAGATCAGTTCATTGCAGGCATGACCCTCCTAAATCCCATTAGCAGGGTAGACAAGAATGTGTTTGAGCTGTAGGATCTAGAGCTGAGTATATAACCCTTGTGTCCGCACCCACAGGTTTTCATTTGCACACTCAGGTTATCTATGCACATTTTGGCTATCATCTAATGCCTGTGTTGAATATATTTTAATCACTGTCATATTTAATCAGTGAGTACATACATAAAACATCTATCAAAGAGCCATAACTTGTAGGCAAAAAAAAAAAAATCTTGCTAATAGGATCATAACTTCTCTTTAATTAGAGAGAATGAAAATGCAGGAACACTGGAAATACTGCACTGCAATTTAAAGTCTCTCCATAATTGTCATATGGTATAATAAAGATATATGATTTGGCAGTATGCTATAAGCCACTTTAAGCCTAGAAGATATAGTGGAAGTGGTGGTAAGCTAGTGCTTGGGGTTATCATTCTATGATGAGGTGACTGGCTCTGTGGATGGAGAGAGACCAGTGCACGTGGTGTACCTTGATTTTAGCAAGGCTTTTGATAAAGTCTCCCACAGCATTCTTGCAGGCAAGCTACAGAAGTATGGGTTGGATGAAAGGACTGTAAGGTGGATAGAAAACTGGCTGGAGCATCAGGCTCAGAGAGTAGTAATCGATGGCTTGATATCTAGTTGGCAGCTGGTGTCAAAGTGGAGTGCCCCAGGGTCAGTCCTGGGGCTGGTTGTGTTCAATGTCTTCATCAGCGACCTGGAAGATGGCATGAAGTGCACCCCCAGCAAGTTTGCAGATGACACCAAGCTGGGAGAATAGTAGATATGCTGGAGGGTAGGACTAGGATTCAGAGTGACCTAGACAAATTGGAGGACTGGACGAAAAAGAATCTCATGAGGTTCAACAAGGACATGTGCAAAGTCCTGAAACTTAGGATGTAGCAACCCTATGTACCCTGGTACAGGCCGGGGACTGACTGGCTGGGCAGCAGCTCTGCAGAAAAGGACCTGGGGGTTACAGTGTACAATATGAGCCAGCAGTGTGCCCTAGTTGCCAAGAAGGCTAACAGTATACTGGGCTGCACTGGCAGATATGTTGCCAGCAGGGCAAGGGAAGTGATTATTCCCCTCTATTCAGCACTGGTGAGGCCACATCTGGAATACTGAGTTCAGTTTTGGGCCCCCCACTACAGAAAGGATGTGGATAAATTGGAGACAGTCAAGTAGAGGGCAACAAAAATGGTGAGGCGGTTCGGGCACATGACTTGTGAGGAGATGCTGAGGGAACTGGACCTCTTTAATCTAGAGAACTCCAGACGGAGGGAGGTTTTAAGAATAGCCTTCAACTCCCTGCAGGGTAATTTGAAAGACGATGGAGCTGGACTGTTCTCAGTGGTGGCAGATGGCAGAACAAGGAGTAACAGTCTTAAGTTGCAGCAAGGGAGCTTTAGGTTGGATATTAGGAAGAATTTTCTCACTAGGAGGGTAATAAAACACTGGAGTGTTACCCAGAGAGGTGGTGATAGCTCCATCCTTGGAGGTTTTCAAAAGCTGGCTAGAAAAGCTTTGGCTGGGATGATCTAGTCTGGCTTTGAGCAGGGGGGTGGACTAGATGGGCCCCTGAGGTCCCTTCCAACCCTCACTTTTATGATTCTATGATCCTCAGCCTGAAGCCCCCAAAGAGGATTCTGGGTGATAAATAGCAGGAGGTGTGAGATTCCAGATCCCTCATATCAGAGGCGTAGTTCCACCACCGGTCAGTGGATGACTTGATCACCTGCTTATGAAACTTATAACGGTATTAGCCAAGACCTTGTAAACCTCTGGAAGGGACAGAAGTGTTTAACAGTGGGAAACTGAAGCATGGAGATGCAAAATGCAGACTTGCCTGAGGTCATATGAAAGTTTGCAATGGAACAAAGAACTGAATCCAAGCCTCCTGTGCTTGTGCAATAAAAACTAAACCATCTCACAGCCTCCCCCCTGCACCTTCCCTTCCTACCTGGCGGAGGGGGTATTAGGTATCCCCCTTTATGTACTTGCACATACAGTCAAGTGCAGGGGGAAGATGTAAATGTCTTGTCCTGTCTGCAGCCAATACCCTCATTGACAGCATCCAATACCGTCCTCCAAACTGTGATTCACAGTGAACAGGGTTGGAAAAAATGGTTGGTCACTTTTTTGTGAAGCCCCACACAGATCCAGTCAGAACCTAACCCTTTATATTTTGTGCTGCTCAGTCTCTCCTTTGGCTAGAGTCCTGGATAATATATCCAGCCCCCAAATGTCCTTCTTTAAATCAGCACCCCAGAATAGCATGACACCTGAAACCCACAACAGAAACCTATTTCTCTTTACAGCTATGGGCCAACTCTATGCATCGTACCGTCTTGGAGAAACAGAAGCTGGGAAACTGGTGTTTCAAAACATAATAAAGCAAGTGCTTGCCAAGCACAACAAGGTGAGGAGCAGCCTCACAATTCGTTCATCTGTCGAGTTCCCTTTCTCTCAGAAATTCTGTTTTAAGCCTGACCCAGGCAGCTGAACAGAACTGTCACCACTAGGATTAAGGATCTTCCCAGGTCAGAGATCTGCCCTGCTTAATAGGAGGAAGAGCTTTTGTACTGTCAAAAATCAAGCTTCAGGAATTTGGAGCATACTCTGCAGCATTTATGGTGCCGTACCTGGGAAAGCTCTGGGATCAACCGTAGTGTCTTTTAAAGCAACCTGGGAGGTCTGGTCATTTCTGCTCAAGGTAAGAAAAACAGCAGCATACCTGCTTACATGGATTCTGTGTTGTGTGTCCATGAATCCTGAACCATGGGGATGCAGCTTCTGGGTTTTCTTGTTATTGTCCTTTCTGATCTTTTGAAGTGTATTTATGACCCACTTTCTTTTTTAAAATTTTTTTTATTTTTCCCCTTCTCACTGCAAAACCCCATTGTAAATATTCTCTAGAGCTTACTCTGTCGACCCTAGTAATTATCTGAGCTTATGCAATTTGCTTTTCCACATGCAGAGTTATTTGTGCTGTTGGCACACTGAGTGCAATTTTATGTATGCCGTGTAAATGTTTGTGAATGGCACGAACACACGCTAAAACACAGTGTGGCTTTCCTGCCCAATTCTTTTCCCATAGGGACAGTCTACTTTCTGCCATGACTGCAGGAGCCAGGCTGCTCCAGGGTCCCTGCTCAAGCACACAATTCTTATTGCTCAGATAAGACTGGATGCACATCAGGCCATATTCTGGAAAGAATTAGCTTATTTTAAGTCTATTCTAAGTTCTGAGATTTGATGGGACAAAGCTTTTTCCTCCTCCTTTCTTTTTTCCCTGATGGGTCTAGTAGATTATAAAGAATATTTTGTTTTAAGCACTTTGTATGCTGGGCTGGTTCATTTACTTGCTAATCAATAGGGTATGACTTGCCGATAAAGTAAGTTCTGTCAGATGGGGGGTGAAAGCCAGTCCCATGAAGGAAATCTTTTTTTTTTTTTTTTTTTTTTTTTTTACCAGTGGAAGCCCAGTGGTGTGATGCCTCATGAGAAGTAAGGGTGGCCGTGTAGAGCAATGTCCAATAACCTGCACATTTCAGGTAATCTTTCTATACCAAACCTATAGAGCAAACACTTTGGGAAAGTGGTGCTGGGTTTCCATCTGATACTCAGTTTCTAGAAGCAAACGGTAGTACAAGATGCCCCCAACCATGATTGGAGGCTTCATTGCTGGGGAGAAAGGGATGGTTTAATCAGTCTGGATGCTCTCTGTTAGGCCTTAGTCAACAACAATTACAACAGGAGTGTGGTTTTTTTGAGATGTGGACATTGTCCACTAGGAACTGGACAGTGTACAAACAGTTGTTTCATCCTCTTCCATCAGTGGACAGTAATGTCCTTGACCAGTACCAACATGAGTCACATTTAGACTACTGTCCAGCAAGGAAAAGATTCCTTTGGCCAAACGGTTAGCTCTATTAGTGCAAATACAATGGAGAACCGGTGTCACAGAGATTGGTGGAGTTGAAGAACAATGCAAAATTTGTTCCTCAAATTTAAGCATCTTGATATTCTGAACAGTTCTTACATTTATATTAATTGTCTTGACTTTTTTTGGAACATGGCTCTCATTTTAGATAGGTTTCATTTATCCACTGTGAAAGGAGCTGCTTTAGGATTTACCACAGTATTTAACATTGCCCATTTAAGTTATGGTTTTATTGTTTATGACAGAAAAAAAATAGCCCCACCTGTAGTGTGAAAGAAATACTCATTATTCATATGGTTATAAAGTGAGTTACCAGCACATGAACTTGGTGCTGATAGGAAGATTCGCTTTAGCCACTGGCTGCAGAAATTTTGCTCACTGGCCTCAATTCCTATTACAATAAACTAGCACGATGTGGCGTGGCTTGAGACGTCTTATCCTACCTTCCTGTGAGCAGGGAAATAAAGCTGCTCATTACTTCAGGGCTCATTTTGAAGGAAAAAGAAAAACTAAATGTGCTAGGTTTTTTAAGCTTCCAAGTCCTGTCACAAAATTTCAGGAATTTAAAAGCACTGTGAGTGTACTGTCTTCTGATATCTGTTGTCCAGCAGTCACTAAATGTTTTTAGGCTGAAGGATGTAGAAGTTATTGGCTCATCTTCATCTCTACAACACTTCAGTTTCTATGGCCTATTACTATGAATTTATGTTCTGCCCTTACCATCGGGTTAAGATTACAGCTCGGCAAAAGTAAAGAGAACTGCAACTTTGAGAAACAGGGACTAAAAAGTCAGGCTTTCCCCATTGGTCTCAGATGAGCAGGGTGGCTTCCACTCTGCCCTGAAACAAAGGGACCCACGTTTAGGCTCAGACTTGTATTAAAAAGTGAGGCAGAGGGGGGAGAGAGAGCAAGCATGTGCGAGCAAGCAAGCTTAAGGCACTTAGCAAGTACAGGCCACTCAGCAAGGCTCTACTTTAGTCAAACAATTTATCTTAAACAAGGTGACTTTAAGAAGAAAAAATAAGGCCAGAATTTAATACTAGAATTTCTGTAGTAAAATATTTGATTGATTCTGTTTACACTTTTGAATTACTTAGCACTCATTTTAAAAAAAATGTGTTTGTATCTATATTTTTATAATTATTTACAGGGGCAGATCCGGAGGGGATGCAGTGGTGTGGCTGCACCCTGGTTTTGAACTGGACTGCACTCCGAAGAGAAAATACTCTCTCCCTCCTCAAAGAAATGCCCCCATCTCTCCCCTCCTCCTCCGCCCGCCTTTCCCTGCTGTTGGGCGTGGAGAAGCACCAGAGCCAGTCCTGCCTGCTGCACACGGGCTAGGTTCAGCTGGGGGTGGGGACAATATCAGCAGGGATGGACGCGGGTTCCCCTTCCCAGCACTGTGACCAGGGGCTGGGGGAAATAGGTGCCCTGCTGCCTCCACAGCTGAGCCCAGCTGGCCCTGCCACTTCCCTGCCTGCTCCTGCCGCATTCTCCAAGGTTGGGGGCCAGGGAAGTGGGAAGTGGAGGGAAAGAGGAGGGGAGGAGGCTGCCTCTGAGCAGGAAGGGGAAGGGAGGGCACATTTTCACCTACTTTTGGCTTTTATATACTTCCGGGAGGTTCCCACAGCCTGGTCCGCCCTCACTGGTGTGGCAGAGGAGGCTGGGAGTGGGAGGGGTGCAGCCTCCCCTGCAGTGTCGGTTGCTGTTCCCATACTCCTACTTAGGGAAAACCTGGATCTGCCCTGGATTATTTCTATTAAAATGTAAAAGCATTAACACCATTTGCTTAAACATCAGGGTACCTTGACATAATAACATAAAAGTGGGTTGAAACCATAACCTGGATAAAGATCTCAACGAGTTCAAACATATACTCCATGTTGTGCCTGCTTCTTACCTATGCAATGTGTCAACTCCTGGATCCACCCATTCTTTAAACTTTAGGCACATATGGCCATCTCAAATATGCTACTCTGACCCACCTGTACTTTAAAAAAAATAATAATAATCAAAAGGTACAATATACAATAGCAGCCAGTGTGAAAGGGCACTAGTCCCTTGTCATGGGTTCAAACTCATTCCCCTGAGATTTGAGCGACTGGATAAACATTGTAGGATGCCCTTAAGATAGATCTACTGGGATCAGAGCTGTATTTTAGGAAATCAGAGTTCAGGAATCAAGGACCCTTCCCTCAAAACTAGCCTACTTCTAGTTTTCCAAAATTCAAAAACATGCAAATGTGGAGAAGTATAGCTTTTGAGCACACGGGCATAGACAATTTACACACCTGGGCATTCTCAAGAGCAGAAGCACCAAAGCACCTGAGAGCACAAAAAGTATCATTCCCAGGATGAATGGGTAAGGCTGCATTAAACTTTGGGCAAACATACACCAGATGCTGAGCCAGTAGTCCCTGGAGATGAACTGAGTCATTTGGCAGACAGCGTTGAGGCAAACCCAGTCCAAATCAAATCTTACTCATCAGCTCTTATTTAGGCAGAGGAGAGAAAAGGAGGTTGTACACTCTGCCACACACTGATGTGGTGCTTCACTGTGGCAGTTTGCTTTATGGCCAACAAGTATTCAAGATGCCTATTTTAGAATGGACATGCTTTATAAAAAAAATGACGTGAATTTGCAGAGAAGAGAAGGTCCCTATTAGGACCAAACTGATCTGTAGAGCAGGATAAAGCAAAACCAGTTCCTTTTCTTGCAAATACGTCACTTTTTCCACTGGAAATGAACAATGAAAAATGTTTTTTTCTTCCATAGCATTTTGATCAATGTGATTTTTTTCACCAAAAAATTAATTATGCCTGAAAAGTCATTTTTCTTCAAAAAGTGACCTGAGGGGAAAAAAAATATATCCATCCACACTTTCCCCTCTATCCACAAGTCCTCTTTTCCATAAGTTCTTCACAGTAAGATAATTACTTCCTACTTAGCGGAAGAAACTGGAGACTGATCAAAATGTTTCTATCATTCTTAATAGGAAAAAGATAATGCAGTAATGCATGTTTTTGTAATTTTTTTTTTATTCTGAATTTTCATTTTCCCTGTTTGTTAAGATTGATATCATGTTTACTTCTGTTTGGAGCCAAAAATGAGCAGAACTTTGTGTACTTATTCCCCAAATGCAGTGAGTGGCTTCTTTTCCTAAGCATACTTGTATTCACACCAAATACAAAACAGAGCCAAAGTTCAGTGATAATTCTGCTAGGTGTCAATTTTTAGTACAGTGTATATTTAGAGAAATGTTTAATAATGTGGTGGACTGAAAAGAAGAGGGAATAAATTATTTGCTTCAAGAAAGTTCTTCCCCAGTAAATAATGTCATACAGACTCAGTAATATATCTTCTAGGAAGCCACCACTAAGCTTCTTCCCATTTGAGAAGACAGTTTGACTTTGGCTGTGTACTAGGCATTTGTGACAATTTTATAATGAACACATAGATATTATGGAGCTGTTTGAATTCTTATTCACTTACCACATTTGAACTAATGAGAGCTGTATGTGTTACTTGGCCCCTAGTGCAGAACGGATAAGAAAGTCCAGGTTTTCTGTTTTTAAGAAACAATGAGCCTGACTCCAATTTCATAGACTCATAGATGCTAGGGTCAGAAGGGACCTCAACAGATCATCGAGTCCGACCCCCTGGCTGGGCAGGAAAGAGCGCTGGGGTCAGATGACCCCAGCCATGTGCCTATCCAGCCTTCTCTTAAAGACCCCCAAGGTAGGGGAGAGCACCACCTCCCTTGGAAGCCCTTTCCATATTTTGGCAGCCCTTGCCATGAAGAAGTCTATCTATCCTAACTGACTCAAATCAGGATTACTATTATTTACCTGGATTGTTGAACTAACTATAGACTCCATTTAGCAGATCAGGGCTCCCTTGTCTTAGGTATTGTGCACGGATGCAAGAACAGAATGTCTTTGTCCTACCAAGTTTACAGTGACAGAATAAGGGACAACTAGAAAGAACAAATGGAAAAATGGTAAAGATGTAACTGCCCTGAGCCAGTGGGCTTATGCAGGTTTATGTGAAATAAAATTCACTACCATATTATTCATGAGACAGGATTGTTTTCTCTAAAGGGCAATGTACTTCTAATAAGCTGCAGCTGCATTGTTGATATGAACAGCACTGTTCTTAAACAGCTGTCTGAGGCTGCACTCCAATCAGAGATTATTCAGCTCCCCTAATATATTTCATGTATCAACTATTTCTCCTTAACTTTGGGTAAGATGTTTCAACAGAGCCTCAGGCTCTTCCTCTACTGCAGCAGATGTAAAAAAATGATAATCAGGCTGGAAAAGAATGAAAAATTATGTACCTACTTTTTTTCCCCCTCTTAGTGTCTTTTCCAAATCTCTAAATAATGTGGACTTAAAACAGCACTAATACTGTCATTATAGCAAACGTGCCATCAGTATGGCAAATGAAAAAGTAAGGCTCTAGCCCTTCATGCATACAAAGGATAACCAGAAGGGGGCCTAGTAGAATTTCAATAGTAGGATGAAACAGAAAATGGCTGACTCAGAGGGTTTAGGACAGTGGTCTCCATCCTTTTTAGGTAGGAGATCACCTTTGGCATTTAAAAGCAACCCAAGATCTATTGTCTACTGATGCTGCCCTCCTCCCTCTGCACCCTCTGTGACCCAGGAGGTAAGTCTGTGGGGAGGGAAGGTGGAGGGGAAGGGAGGAGAAGGGGGAAATTGAGGCAGAGGGGAGGAAAAAAATATTTGGGAGCATGTCTCCCGAACAGGTAAGTCCCACCCACCCGGTCCCCCATTCAACTTACTTTTGCTCCTGCCTCTGTGGCACTGTTTCATAGCTAGTAGGGTTGGAAGGGACCTGAGCAGATCATCAAGTCCGACCCCTGCCATGGCAGGAAAGAATGCTCGAGTCAAATGACCGATAGGTGATTATCCAGCCTCCTTTTGAAGACCCCCAGGGTAGGAGCGAGCACCACCTCCCTTGGAAGTTGGTCCCTTCCACAGGGCCCAACTGTCCTTCACTGCAGGGGCCTTAATCTATACCCGCCCTTTCCCTCCCCCACGGACTGACCTGCTGTGCTGGGGCGCACGCATGCATGCACACGGGCACTCTGCCCCCCACGCCTGCCTCAGATTGACTCCAAGAGGCTCCGAGATCGACTGTAAGAGACTCTGAGATCTACTGGTGGATCAGGAGCCACTGGTTGGTGACCACTGCTTTGGGAAATGGCCTGCATTAGAAGAACTGTTGTAAAGTCTTTGTCAGGAATATGAACTGTGGTAAGCTAATCTATATTTGATTTGAAGGAGATATCCTTTGAGCAGATTACTGGTTAAAGATAAAAAGCAAGTTTGAAATCTGGCAGAACTGGCTGATGTTGCCTGCATTTGGTATTGACAATATTTTGTTAGGAAATGTCCCCTCCAGTGGTCAGACTTGATTACAGCTACTTCTGTTTCTTCCTTTTCTTCCTAGGGCGAGGACATGAAAGTCAAAAATGTGTTCTGTTCCATGTATTCCATGCCAAAATATCACTAATTTAGGATATTGCCCGAGCTAACCTATTTACATTCTTCTTGCCTCAGTTTACCGATTTAAAAATTAATGCTGCTCTGAAAGTGGAGGGCCGGGCAGAAAGAGTCAAGAAAGAAGGTCATTACCTCAGTGGAGAAGATTTGATTTGATTTGGGTTCTGGAAGCAAAATCAAAGTCATACAGTATTTCAGCACTCATTCAAAGATCTCAAAGTGCTTTACAAATCGATTAAGCTTTTTGATATCCCCGTGAAGCAAGGCAGGCAAGAATCTCTGCATTCACAACTGAAATGCAGCAAATTCTACAGAAGTTTGTGGGCTTTCAACCTCTCCCAATAGAACGAGACACACAAAGCAATTTAGTCCAAGAAGCAAGGGAAACTTTATTAATTTAAAACCACACAAGGAGCTAAAGAAGCCAAAATGGAATGAACTGACTTGGAATCTGGCCGGGACAGCACATTTATCACTGATCTTCCCATAAAAGGTTTCATAAGATATTTAATGACAAGCAGTGCCTTTAGGTCCTTGGTTTTATGTCCTGCCACAAAGAACATTTCCAGGAAAGGGCAATGCTTCTGGTTCTGATGCAAGACAATACAGAACTTCCTAAATAACCAGCACACTCACCCAAGAAGTTGCTTTGTAGCTACCAATCCTGCCTAGCTTAGTTAGTGATTTCTGACAAGATCATTGCAGAAAGCTGCCTGTATTCAGGCCAGAGACATAATTAGGAGTTTCTCTCACTGATGGTGTTTTGATTTTTGAGATTCATGACTGAAAGGTGCAGAGTAGTATAATTATTCTTTTTTCACTTCTCTTGCTGCTGTCTTATGAATAGCCAACAAATGGAACCCTGGGCTCTTAATAATCAAGAGCGTATTCAGCATTGTGGGAAATGAAAACACTACCGTGAATGGAAAATGGCTAAAGCCGTTAGAAACATCATAAAACATACAGTGTATGATGCACTGGAAGTATGAAAAGCACTTAATTGTAAAAGTAGCATTTTCCTAACTTCAGGCATTCACATTGCTAATTGATCTAGAGTATTAAATGAGCATCTTAGATGACCTTTAATGGACTTACATTTTTTTTGCCATAAGCCTATACATAGTATGTTTTAAGTACTGAATTAAGGTATACACAGTGTCAGCAAAACCAGTACAGTGTAATGGTACTAAGTTAGCCATCTTCATTTTGGTTCAAAGATGCACATTGCATGCCCTGACTCATACCAACCATTCAAGAGTAACAGAAGGAATGATATAACTCACCATTTTATAAAAGACAAAAAATAGCAATCATTCAGTTACTACAGTTACATGAATATTGATGCCATTTATATGTACAACAAATCTTAGGCATTATAGAGATTCTGGAAATGAATTTTGAAAACACAGAAAAAAAAATATATATATATCCACTCAAGTGAATGATTGTAAACCCTCCCCGTTATAAAGAAAAAAAAATATTCTGGCACTATACTGTAATCACTGGCGATCATTAAAAGCCCAAATGTATCAGATAAGCTGCCAGAAACCGAGAAGAAGAAATAATATTCAATGCAAAACAGATGTAGTCTACCGAAATAATTTCTTAAAGGTTTTTCACTAGTGTAAGGAAACATCTGTTTTTGAGCCAGACAGTAGAATGCACTAACACCAAAGCGGGACTCCAACTGTATTTGCCAACCAAAAGAAACTGAAATAACCATTGTAGAGCATACAATGAAAGAGCTGCACAGAAATTCCAGATATTTTGGATGTGTATTTAAAGCCTAGAGTATCACTGCAGCATTTAGAATATATATTACATGAATGCTTGATTTACAGAGCCTGTCACGCAGGAATAGGAATGTCTAGACGACTTCTTCAGTGGATTTCACCATATATATTTATATAATGCTTCAACCCTCCTTATTGTGGAGCTCATTAAAGTAGATCACTGTGGCCATTTAGTTGTTAATTTAAATATTCTCTATAAAATCATTAACGTATGTAAACCAAATAAAAGATTCACAGTATTGCAGTTCAGGTCTTCTTGGCATGAATGAGATCAGGATCAGACCTTTAGATCTACACCGTTTCTACTAATGATGAAAAGATTTACAATCACCATATAAAGGAGATGACAGCACATATATTTAGAGCCAATATCTGATCCGCGTGAGTGCCCTCTAGGTTCTGTAGTTGTTCTGACTGGGGCGGGGAAAGCTCTGGTTAACTGGCAAGTTCCAGCAGAGGGCAAACAAGTAAATAACTTGCCTTGGAAGCGAGATGACACCACATAAAACATTGTTATAGAAGTCTTGCTAAGGGCATGAGCCAAAAGGCAGTAATACTGCACGGGTTGAGCTGATTTGGGTCTGTAGAAACTCACACGACTTGCTAATGCCATGCAAGTCAGGAAGGAAGAAAAAAAAAGTTAACTTTAAGGTCAGAGCCTAGGATGAGTGTCCAGGACTGAAAATTAAAACAAATAACTTAAAAGGATATAGATGTGAACTGAAAGGATTATGGAATCTCACAATTCTTTTGTTTATGGGGGCAGAGAATGCATTTCAAATGTCACTGGGCTACTACTACCTCTACACCAGCACCTTTACCCTTTGGTTACTGCTTACTATTATTTTTTGCCTCTAAATATTTACCTAAATGGATACTAGTACAGCCTGAGCATTCCTGGACCAAATGTGATATTTTAAGGCTATAAATGAAAATGTGGAGTTGGAAATGACCTCAGGAGTTCATCTAGTCCAACCCCCTGCTCAAGGCAGCAGCATCTCTATATGAACCGCCCAAGACAAATATTTGTCTGACCTGCACTTCAAAACTTCCACAGCCTTTCTAAGGTAATCTGTTCCTGTACAGAAGCAGTAAAGAAGCTCCCTCAGAGTAAAAAACATCCTGACTATCTAATAAACTAACCTAATTTAATCTAATATCTACTTTAAATCCTTCTTGTTGCAATTCGAGACAATTATTTCTTGTTCCCTATTCTCTTTATAACAACCCTTTTTGTATATGAAAGCTGTTATCAAATCCCCTCTCTGTCTTCTCTTCTCTAGACTAAGCAATCCCAATTCTTCCAAGCTTTCCTTATGCAGTAAAGATTTGAGGAACAGAAAGCTTCAAAGAGTTTCTTAATAAAGTTTCAGCAAAATGTTAGAGAGGTTAATGGGACACTGCTTTTGAGAGCAGGACATGTACAAAGACACAACTCCTGCTCTCAAGGTTAACAATACTATAACCCAGCAGTTCTTAACCTTGGGTTGCGACCCAAATGAGGGTTGCGGGGACAATGCCAGTGCCACTGCACACCAAGGACAAGCCGCACCACGTGCCAGGAGCTCCTTCGCCCCCAAACCACCACGCTCCGTTCCCAGCAGCTGGTCGCAGCAACAGAAAATTGGGAACCACTGCTATAACCCAATGGTACTCAGAATATGAATTATGTCCCACGTATTTCCAAAAAACCACCAAAAACAAATAATTTCTGCAGAATGGTTCCAGGTGGTAACAATAATGCTTTTGTTAATGCTTTCAAGATCTCTGCAGACTGGGTCAATAAGAGAGCACAAATCTGAGGTCTCCACAAACATCAGTAAGTGAAATGCACTGTGGTATTTAAGAAGTACTTTAATGCAAAAGAGAGAGTGGGCTCATTTATTTATTAGGCTATATTTAAAAAATTAAAAATCAAGTCTGGTGTTCATATTACAGAGCAATATAGTAATTTCCCCTGTGGAAGTCTACTGTGCTAGTTAGTGTCAGCCAAGCATTATTGTACAAGGGCTTTATATATTTCAGTGGAAACAGGCTGATACCAGTACAGAAACATACTTCAGATTGTTTATAAACCAGAAATACATCCGAAATACATAAACATCACTCAGCACATTAGACTCACTTGAACATCAACCTTTAGTTTGATTTATTTCAATAGAGCTGTTTATGCAGATCTATAAGGGGAAAAATTCTCCACTGATTTACAAGATTGACTCGTATATAAATTTAAAATGGGAAATGTTTCTTGTTTTAAACACAAAATTTGCATTTGTGAAAACAGGGCTATTAATTATAAGTACTGACAAAATCTTAACTATACAGTTTTGCAGGGCTGACAAAAGAGCAAATGCTCATGTTTACATTTTTGAAAGCATATGGTATACTTGTTCATCCTGACAAGAAATAAAAGAACAGAGCTGTGGTAAAATCAATCTATTTAACAAAAACCTGTGTGCTAAGGTACTTCATGCAAATATCTTCAGCTTGCATTTGAGAAGCAGGAGTGAGTGCTACTGATTGTACCAAGTGGATCTACTGCATCATTTATGATTATTTATTAGCATTATTCCTAAATCGATTTTAAAAAGGTTCATTGGGGATCTCAACCATTTATGAAGAGGACAATTTGTTCAAATCAAATGAAACAACTACTGAGAAGAGAGGCCCAACAATAAAGAGAAATCAGTGCTAAAAATATCATTTTCTTTTTATTTTAAAGATTCGGAGCCATCTGGTTTACAAGTTGACAGTACTCAGGCAGCTGCTGAAGAGTATGATAGACAGATTTGAGAGATATGCAAAGCAGAAATGCAACTGCATAATTACATAAAAATGACATGTTCACTAGTAGTGAGAAAGAAAAGTGTGTACAGAAGTATGGGATCACTGGAGAGGAATAGTACAAGAGGGTATATTTATGCTGACAATTTGGCAACATGGAACTGTAGCTCATTTGAAGGATGCATATATTTGCATGTTATTTGCATGTAGGCACAATAGGAAAGCTCTTCATCTGTGCTCAATGACCAGCCCTCACTGCTTATAAAGCTTTGGTTAGAGAATGAGAGCTTCTTTACAAGGGAAAGTTATTGTGGCATAAACTAACATTGGATTTAGAGCAATATAGTTTTATATGAGCATAACTTTTGGTATTAAGTGCCTTTTTAAAAGATACATTTTTCCACTTATTCCATTTTAGGAAAAGATTATTAAAAAAAAAAACCCCAAACCAAGAAACCCACACATACCCTCATACATTGAAATTAGGTGTCTCATACAAAGAGCTATACTGCTACAGTTACTGGTATAACTAACATGTTTCCACGATTGTACTTTTTGGAGGTTCTATTACATTTTTCATTAACACAGAGGCTAAGTACAGACAGTCAAAAAGGCCAAGAATGAATCGATTCAGGTTAGTCTAAGCTGCTGTAGATTGAACTGATAAGCAAATGAACAGACATTCACTTTTGATTCCAGAAATGCAATGTAGTGACCCAGGCCAAATGCTGAGGGGCACTAGTGCACACCTCCCCGCTTCCCTAGAGTGGAAAGCTTGGGTGAAGGCTGGCCTGCCCACCCTGCAAGGCAGGGTGTGTGGGGGAGGTGCAGTGCATCCTGGGATGCTGGGGGACTGTGAGTTGATTGGAATCTGGTGAGGATCTGTGACAGAAGTTTAATAACAGATTTAACCTAAATCAGTTAAATCACCTAAATCATCCACCCTGATTTATTTTAAACTGGTTTCAGCCACTTTGAGAGTGGTTTATATGCACTGAACATCTATTGTGTTACATATTTGAGCCAGTTTCCGATCACTTATATTAGTTTATGTGTAATTCCTGTACTTAGCCTGAAAGATGTCATAATAAGTTATTGCCTAATGTATTTTCTTTAAGCTAATGTTCAGTCATAACCCTTATATTCACCACCTTAATCAGCCACAATCCTCAAATCCACCTTAATTTGGGTATAGATGACTTGAGCAATGACCTGAGGCCACATAAAAAAAATGATCCAAAATTTGAGGCCAAAATCTGAAGTTTCATTTGGGAAGTGTAAAATATCAGACGGTACATCATAAAGAAGCCAACTGTCCTTGCCTCAATTTAAAACATCTTACACAAATAATGTGACTTCCCAATCAATCTTATAACAGGTGCAGTCTTCTTTACAGACAGAAACCAACCAGAAACTGATGTTACAAACATTCAAAATGAAAAGGCTCAGAAATGTTTTCTATCCATTGTTCCTTCTCTTCTGCTTTTATGAAGCAGATAACATATGTACCAATGCTTACAGTTTGAGTCATTAATATTTTGAAACTAAAATGTCTTGTTGGGAAATCAATAAAGCAATGCTCAACATCATGTACAGTAGACTAAAAAACTACTAAACAATGTGATGAAGTTACAGAAAATCAATGGAGTATTCAAACTGGATAGTAGCAGAGTAGATATAAAAATCACCTACAAGTCTAAATATCCAACCAGAGAGAGTTAACCAGTATCCATTTCTCCTATTCCCAATGTAATGAGAATCAATAAAACATGCAATCAACTATAAAAAAAAAAAAATCCATCTGAAATAACATACAATACAACCTTATGGAATTCCCTTAATAAATCCGAAGAACGTCTGCTGTGCTCCGTGGACAAGGATGTTAATGTAACAGCCTATAATAAGTGCAGAATTCATGGAAAAAACAACAAAGAATGCCAGGTTTTGTGTAAAGTATTTATAAATAGTCTGTAGAAAAGGAAAGGCTATGCCCTCTCTGAAGAGATGCTGTTAAAGTAAAACTGTGCTTAACCCTTTACTGATCAGACCCAAATGTAGTTTCATAGATTTCATAGACATTAGGGCTGGAAGGGACCTCGGGAGATCATCGAGTCCAGCCCCCTGCCCAAAGGGCAGGAAGTCAGCTGGGGTCATAGGATCCCAGCAAGATAAGCATCCAATTTACTCTTGAAGGTGTTCAATGTTGGTGCTTGAACCACCTCCGCTGGCAGACTGTTCCAGACCTTGGGGGCTCGGACAGTAAAGAAATTCTTCCTTATGTCCAGCCTGAAACAGTCTTGCAGGAGTTTGTGACCATTTGACCTCATCATCCCTTGGGGTGCTCTGGTGAACAGACGTTCCCCCAGATCCTGGTGGTCACCCTTGATAAACTTATAGGTGGCCATCAGATCACCCCTGAGCCTATGCTTTTCCAGGCTAAAGAGTCCCATGGCTCTCAGCCTGTCGTCGTAAGATCTGTTTTCCTGACCTCTGATCATGCGCGTGGCTCTCCTCTGGACTCTCTCAAGCTTCTCCACATCCTTTTTGAATTGTGGAGCCCAAAACTGGATGCAGTACTCCAGCTGCGGCCTCACCAAGGCCGAGTACAAGGGGAGAATGACGTCCCGGGATTTGCTTGAGAAGCATCTATGGATGCACGCCAGCGTTTTGGTCGCTTTACTAGCTGCAGCATCGCATTGCAGGCTCATGTTCATCTTGTGGTCAATGATGACCCCCAAGTCTCTTTCTTCTGTAGTGCTATCCAACGTAGCACTGCCGAGCCTATAAGGAAGCTGCAGGTTTTTCCTCCCAAGGTGGAGAACCTTGCATTTTTCGGTGTTAAACACCATCAGGTTCTTGTCTGCCCATTTGCTGAGCTTGTCCAGGTCAGCCTGGATCACCCGCCTATCTTCTGGCGTGGATGCTTTGCCCCAAAGTTTGGTGCCATCGGCGAACTTGGCCAGTCCACTCCTGACTCCAATGTCCACATCATTAATGAAGATGTTGAACAGGATGGGTCCCAGGACAGAGCCTTGAGAGACCCCACTGGTCACAGGGCACCACGATGAGTGACTGCCATCAATCACAACCCTCTGGGTCCGACCACGGAGCCAGTTTCCCAGCCAGCGGATCGTGGTGGAGCCAAGGCCACAACTGGCCAGTTTGGCCAAGAGGTGATCATGGGATACCAGATCAAAAGCTTTTTTGAAGTCAAAATATATGACATCAATCTCTTCTCCCTTGTCCAGGTGATAGGTCACCTGGTCATAGAAGGAAATGAGATTGGTCAAACAAGACCTACCCGCAACAAACCCATGCTGGCTATCCCTTAGAATGTTAGCCTGGGCCAGTCCATCAAGGATGGCCTCCTTAATAAACTTTTCTAAGATCTTCCCCAAGTTAGAAGTCAGGCTAATGGGCCTGTAGTTAGCCGGATCTACTCTCCTCCCTTTCTTGAAGATCGGCACCACATTGGCCTTCTTCCAGTCTTCGGGCACTACACCAGAGCGCCAGGAGTTTTCAAAGATCCGTGCCAGGGGTTGGGCTATGACGCTCGCCAGCTCCTTGAGTACCCTGGGGTGCAGATTGTCAGGGCTGGTTGACTTGAAGGTATCCAGCTTCTCAAGGTGTTCCTTCACGAGGTCAGCATTTATGGAGGGCAGGGGATCCCCATCACCCGGATCTCCCTGTCCCACAGCAGGCATGGGCATCCCATGGGACTGATGAAAGACTGACGCAAAGTACCTATTTAATAGGTTGGCTTTTTCCTGGGCGTCAGTTGCCCATCTGGTTTAGCAGGGGTCCAACATTGCCCTTGCTTTTCCTCCCGCTCCCCACATATCTGAAAAAGGACTTTTTGTTGTCCTTGATGCTTGAAGCTAGTTGGAGTTCAGTTGCAGCCTTGGCTTTCCTGGTTTGCTCCCTGCAGGACCGGACCAGCACAGAATAATCCTCCTTGGAGGTGAATCCCATCCTCCATCCTTTGTAGACTTTCCTTTTTAGCTGCAGGAGGTCTACTAGGTCCCTGGAGAGCCAGGAGGGCTGCTGTGCCTTCTTGCTGCCTTTCCTCCATGTTGGAATAGATTTAGCTTGTGCATTGAGGATCACTTCCTTGAGAAGCGGCCGCTCTTCTTGAACTCCCATCTCCCTGGGGTCACGGTCCCTGAGGGCCTAGCCGACAAGCCTCTTGAGCTTGTCAAAGTCGGCTTTTCTGAAGTCAAGGACTTCTGTGTTGCTGACTGACTTGCCAGCTTTACGACGGATGGTGAAGGTGATCAGCTCGTGGTCACTGTCACCCAGCTTCCCATCAATCACTAGGTCACCGATTAGGTCATCCCCCGTAGCCAGTACCAGGTCGAGCAGCGCTTTGCCTCTCATTGGCCCATAGACTTCTTGAGTCAGGTAGAGGTCATCCACACACGAGAGAAAGCTTTGCGACCGCTCGGATTTTGCTGAGTGATCTTCCCACAAGATGTCCGGGTAATTGAAGTCCCCCATGACAACCAAGGTCCTGGAGCAAGTGGCCTCAGTCAGTTCCTGAGCGAACTCCTGGTCAAGCTCAGGACTTTGAGTGGGAGGTCTGTAGTAGACTCCCACCGTTGTGTCCCCTGTGCCGTATTCCCCACGAATTTTTACCCAGAGGGTTTCTAGCTGTCCATGCTGGTCGCCAACATCAGCTTGCAGGGACATGTAGCTTTCCTTCACATAGAGAGCTACACCCCCGCCCCTTTTGTCAACACGATCCCTCCTGTACAGGGTATAGCTCTCTATACCCGTGGTCCAGTCATGGGTGGAGTCCCACCAGGTCTCCGTTATCCCAATGACATCATAATTCTTTGCACTGAGCAGGAGGATGAGCTCATCCTGCTTGTTACCCAGGCTCCTGGCATTAGTGTACAGGCAGGCAAGTGTGCCCTTGGGGGCTCTTGCCTTGCCCACAGATTGTGCCAGGGCTGAGGCAGGGGTGGGCTCCCTTAACTGCCTTGGTCTGCTGGCTTTGCTTTGTTTAAAATAAAAATGTTACATCAATGTACAGGTCATTATAAGGCCTACAAGTACAATATTTGAAAATGCTTTACCTTCTCATATTTTCGCGTCTTCTTCAATTACCGTATTTTCATACATATAGCCTGCACCTATGCGTTCCCCACACCCATGTGTTCCCTGAAACCTGAGACATGGCTGCAAGTGCGGGCTCTGCTGGGTACTCCTTTCTTGTCATTATATGCATTTCTTTTGCATTATTAAACAAAATGCTGTAAATACATTTTGGGCCTGATTTTGCATCCCTCCATCTTAATAAGTAAAAAAACAAATGCTACTGAAATGAATAGAGTTACACAATTGTAAAACTGGTCTAATTAAAAAAGAAAATCAAGTCCTTTATACTTTTTCCCCTTATTTTATGAGATCATTGTATTTAAAAGCAGAGTAGTAACATACAAAACAGAAGAAGAACATCTATCTTTGAACATCTACCTATTCAATATTCTATTATATGGTAAAATTAATCTCGTGCCCACAAGAAATGTAAACACTGAAAGCAAGGACACTTTGGTATCAATAATGACTTAATTTATTTTACCTTATTTAGAAAAAATCTGCCCATATGCCCTGAGTGACCTGGTTGATATGTTAGGAACAGGAGGTCATAGGAAATGTATGGTTCCATAATTAGACATACTGATCAGATATTAAATATAATGGGTAGGGGGCTGGGTTTATTTTACTGATCATTTAATACTCCTGTGAGACACATGGGTACATTTCCAAATGGATTTTAGTAGAACACGTTGATAGTCAATTCTTCCCCTGGAGAAACAAAGTAATTTAGATCTTCAAATTTTTAATGTCTAATTTAGATATATGAGGGCGTCTGTGGGTTCCTCGCATGCTGGGGAGGTCCATGGGCCCAATCCGGCCTGCAGGCCAACTCCACACTATTCATCCAGCCCATGGACCAGTCCCATGCCACTCATCTGGCCCGCAGGGCTAGATGAATTTGGGACCCCTGATGTAAATTCAACAGAGGTTACTTTGGCCCAGTCAGCCCAGGTATCTGATGTAGGTATAGCAGCCACCATTTAAGTTTTCTAAAATGTAAGTGCTGATATTTCTTTTATATTCTGATTTAAAACTAAACAAGTAGAAAGTTACAACATCCCAATTATAGTTCAGAATAGAAACCCACACAAAGATTATGTGCTTTTTACCCAGCTATTAGATTTAGAGGAATCCCTCCTTAAAACAAACAATAAAACTGAAATGTACTGTAGCTGAGAAATTGCTTGACTGTAGAGGAATACCAACTAATTTATTTTAAAATTGCACACTTTTAAATTAATTTTTGAATCCTAATGTTATGTCTATTCCATATGTAATTTTAAGAAGGAAAAAAGAAATATGGCTAGGATATGCTCTATTGACTTCAGTTCACATGGTTGCATTTATACCGTAATGATGTTCTAGTTCCATAATCTTATTAATGGCAAAGCACAAGGACAAATATTAATTTTAGGTTGAAAGATAAAAGTAACAGGTTTATTCATATATGTTTTGAACATCTGGAAACAATGACACCTGACATCTAGAGTACAGATTAAATTTACTGACTCCTCTATCTTGTGTAATTGCTTTAAGCTGTATAAACTGTCAGTGATGGTTGCATAGAAACAGCCATATAAATTTAATGTGCACATAAATTTTTAAATAAAGGATTTAAGTTTTATGGATCCAGGGCCAGATCCCAATCTGGTGTAAATCAGCATAGCTCCCTTGAAGTCAATGAATCTATGCTAATTGACATCTGCTAAGAATCCAGCTGTCAGGGTGTACCTTTAATGCACAGGGGAGAAATATGGGAGATCCTATTCTAACCTTCCAATAGATTTTTATGTAAGATTTTATCATAAAAAGGTGAGTGCGTTACAAATAAATGAGTAAGTTCTAGCTGTAGAATCTATCACATGCCATAAAATAGAATTGTGGTCCATAATAATTCATTCAATAAATATTAAAACAACAAAGTATGCAATTTTTAATTATGCTATTAAAGAAAAAAGAAAGAACGAGCAGTGGTGAAGGAGCAAGAAAGGATACCATATGATAGCACTACAAAATCTAAAAGACTAAATAAATGTAGATAACAGCATACAACCTATTGAAATCAATGGCAGCCTTCCCATAGATTTCAAATAGCTCTGGAGGTGGCCCATAGGAGTTGATTCTGTAAGGGGTGGAAAACTTCTAAAAAAGTTTTAATATGTCCTGAATATTGCAGATACTGATGTGAATTAATTGTCTATAGTTATTTATAAAACGCAATTAATAATCTTTAATGACCACTCTAGCATGTCAAAAAGAGTCTCTCCCTCTTATGCCTGTACTGTGCAGCTTAACCCTGCAAGTAAAATAATCTCTCTAGTGTATTTATTATTCAAATCCAATTAAACAAAATGTTAGGAAAGGATATTGTATACACACACACTTAACATAGAGGTGTTAGGATTTGGGATAGCAGTTTGAACCCCTCTTATATCCTCTAGTTGACATAATAAAGCAACCAAACTGTATGTCAGTACTGTTCACTTTGTCTTATACAAATAGAATATATTTGCATTTACATGGGGGCCTCCAGATTTAACTTTGAAGCCAAGTCATTCATTTTAATAATTGGCCCTCTTGCTTGTAGATTAAAACTATTGGTTTAGGAAATTAGGAAGGATTAATTATTAGCAGTAGCTCTTCCTTCATGATTCAGTACCAATATTGGGAGCAATGTAGGAGGGATAACTGAGATTTGTAGCTCTTTCTTGAGACTTCAATATTGGGAGAGACATGGAAGGAATAATTAAGATTACATCTCTTCCTTGAGGCTTTAGTATTGATAGTACAGAGGTAAGGAAAGAGCATTTCTGAGCAGTATGAACAAGAAGCCCTTAAAACTCTTCCTTTGGCTCCTGTAATAGATTATGTAGATTCACAGTGGTGAACACTTCCACATAGGGTCAGGTCCTCACATGGTGCACAGTAACTTCAGGGAAGTCATTCTGGTTTATACCAGATATGTATCTTGATATCAGGAGAGGTTAAAGGAAGTTCTGCCCTTTCTAGTTGACAGTGGAGAAACTAAAGAGGTCTGACCTGAAGCCATATTAAAGCAACCATTGATCTATGTCTAGCTTATTAAATTCCTTCAACTTCTCATGACTGCCATTTTGTTTAGGATTCAAACAATTGCTCCTTTTAAGTCATTACACCTTCAGCACAGTGTGAAAGAGAATTAGACACTAAATTCCCACTGGCGAGGGACAGAAGTTATATATAAACCGCTTTAGGTGATCAGAAACCAGTTTAAACCTGTAACAGAACAGAAGTTCAGTGCAGATAAACTGCTTACAAAATGGCCAAAATGGGTTTAAGAGAAACCTGGTTGAACGTAGAATCAGACTTAACTGATTTAGGTCAAATCAGTTTATGGAACTACTGTCCCAGATCCCTTTCTATTCAAGTTAACTCACAGTTCCCCAGCATCCCAGGATACTTTGCTGCCCTGAGCTGAGCTACGCTGCCTGCTCCAACAGAGGTGTGCCCCTGCCTCTCTGCACCCTAGCCTGAGGACTATTACTGCTTCAGCTGGCTGAGAAGAGGGTAGAGGTGGGGGTAAGGGTGAGAAACCCTGTTTGGAACCACAGCTGGGTCTGCCTGGAGGAGCCAGAGCTGTTCCTCGCAGGCTTTTACCCCACTTGTGGCTCGAGTGGAGAAGGCAGGGGTATGGCCAGACATCGGCCCTAGGCTGGCACGCTGAGGCAGAGGGGAGGGAAGGGGCTTAAATCCCTTATTCCAACAACATACCCCTCTTTTCCAGTCACAGTCTGCCTGGCAGAGGCACAGCAGCCCCTGCCACACTCTTCCCCACTCACTGCTTGAGCGAAGCAGGTAGGGCAGGGACAGGCAATTATTTTGGACGAAGGGCCACTTACTGAGTTTTGGCAAGCCATTGAGGGCTGCATGACAGGCAGCCAGGAGCAGATAAATATTCATTTTCTAAAATTTTTAGGGGCCCCATGGGCTGGATAGAATGGTCTGGCAGGCTGTATCCAGCCCACAGGCCGCATTTTGTCCACTCCTGGGGTAGGGAGTGCTGTCAGATGCCAGCCCCAGGCCAGCATGCTGAGGCAGAAGGAGGGGTGGGGGTTAAAACCCCCTCTCTTCTCTCCACCTCAGTGTGCTTGCTGCTGGAGCAAAGCCAGGCAGGGGCTGCTGTACCCCTACCAAGGAGACCTCAAGTGGGGTCCCATTCCAGATGGAGAGGGGGTTTAACCCCCTCTCTGCTTCCATCGCTTCCCCTCCACCTCAGCATGCTGGCCCAGGGCTGGGGTATGGCCATGCAGGGACCAGGGAAAAAACCTGGCAGGGGCTGCTTCCCCCCTCCCCCTCAAGGGACACCTGGCTGGGGTCTGTGAAGGTCAGAGTGGGATTTAAACCCCCCACTCATCCTCAGAGGGCCTGCTGGAGCCTGGCGATGCCCCCCCCCAAGCTTAAGCAGGGTTGGGGGGGAAAGCCTAGACGGCTTCTCTTCAGCCTTCCAACCACTATGGAAGGGAAGGGAGGGCTTGCTCTAGTGTTCCCCCAGCTTCTAGCCTGAGCCACTGCAGGCATGTGGCCGCATTTCTGGAGTTAAAAGTGAATGTCTATTCACTTGCTTCTTGGTTCAGTCTACTCAGTTGAGATTAACCTGCAAAGATTGAATCAATTCCGGCTTGGGGTTTTTGATGGTGCCCCATACTCACCGTTCACTGGGGAGGCACAGGTGTGGCATTTCCTGGAAGTTGCCCTGCCACATGCAGCCCCACCACACCATCCAGCCACAGAAGGATGTAGTTTTAGGTCATTCCCCAGGACCGGGAGCCTCCACCGTCCCCATAGTTCCTGCTCTGAATTTCCAAGCTGATCGGGGAGCAGCAGCCTACTGGGTGATGTTGTTCCTTCAGCCCCCTGGAGCAACTGCCAGCTCTCCTCTTGGGCCTAGCCTTATACCCAGGCTTATAGTTTCATAGTTTGTAGGGTCGGAAGCCTCCGGCAGGCTTTAAACTTCCTCTGGTAGGCTTTAAACTAGGCTTCTTGGGGGAAGGGGAAGACAAGGGTGGAGGAAACATCGGACTACCAGACCAAGCAACACCCACAAGTACAGCCCAGCCTAGACTGATGAGCAGAACATATACACAGGTAAGTGACAGGGGCCAGGGTAATGTCAAAGAAAGTGTTGAAGGCCTGCCTAAAGTCCAGAAAGACTATATCCACTGCTACCCTTGCATCTAAGGATTTGGTGACCTGGTTGTAGAAGGCTACCAGGTTGGTCTGACAGGACCTGCCGCTAATGAACCCGTGTTGATTGCCCCTAAGTATAATCTCCCCTGCTGGCCCCTCGTGGACGTGTGCCAGAATAATTCCCTCAAAAAGCTTACCCAGGATCGAGATAAGACTAACTGGCCTATAGTTTCCTGGGTCCTCCTTCCTCCCCTTTTTGAAGATGGGAACCACATTGGCCCTCTTCCAGTCCTCTGCAACCACACCAGAGCACCACAAATGCTCATACAGCTGTGCCAGAGGTTCCGCTATGACCTCAGCTAATTCCCTCAGTACTCTAGAGTGGAGATCATCCGGACCAGCTGATTTGAATACATCCAGTCCCTCCAGAAGTTCCCTGACTAGTTCCTCACTAACCCTTGGCCTAGGTGCGCCTCCCCTGGGATGTAAGCAGGGCCCAGAGGGTGGGTGGCTGTTCCGGTCCCTGCTCAGGAAAATGGACACAAAGAAATCATTAAATATGTTAGCTTTATCGTCTGGTGTGATGATCAAATTTCCTAGCGTGTCCTGCAGGGGCCCTACATTACCCGGAACCTTCTTTTTGCCCCCTATGTATTTAAAAAAGGACTTCGTGGTGTCCTTGAACCGTGAAGCTAGTCCCAGTTCCATCTCCGCCTCGGCCTTCCTGACTTCCCCCCTGCATCCCCGAACAACCGCAGTATAATCCTCCCTGGTGATGGCCCATCCCTTCCATTGGGTGTGCGCCTCTGATTTAGCTAGGAGACATTCCCGGATGCTTTTGGTGAACCATGGGAGCTTTTGCGCCCTCTTGCCCCCTTTGATTTGTGTTGGGATTACCTCCCTTTGGGCTTGGAGGATCGTCTCTTTAAGGAGCGACCACCCTTCTTGGACACCTGGCTCCCCTCCTCTCTGGGACCTCAGTGCTTCTCTGACTATTCTCCTTAGTTCATTGAAGTCCTCCCTCCTGAAATCTAAGGCTGCTGCCTTGCTGTAGGCCTTTACCACCTTGCACTGGATGGTGAATTCTAGCAGGCGATGATCGCTGTCGCCCAGGTGGTCGAGCACCTGCAGCCCCCTCACTAGGTCATCGCCAGTGGCCAGCACCAGGTCCAACAAGGCGTCTCCCCTGGTGGGGCTGTGCACCTCCTGGGTTAGATGGAGGTCCTGCATTCTGGCTAAGAACCTATGTGAGAGGTCAGACCTGGCTGACTGCTCTTCCCAGCAGATGCCTGGAAAGTTCAGGTCACCCATGATGACCACGTCCTTTGACATAACTACCTCCATGAGCTGACTTAAGAATTCCTGGTCTAGCTCTTCCCCTTGGTTGGGTGGTCTGTAGTAGACCCCCACCATTAAATCTCTTTCCCCTCGACTGACTTGTATTCTAACCCAGAGCAATTCAGAGTGCCCCTCCTCTGATTCTTTGCTAATTGATGAGGATGTGTATTCCTCCTTAATGTAGAGTGTCACGCTCCCACCTTTCCTCCTTGTCCTATCCCTCCTGTACACCCTATAACCCTTGATATTCACTGCCCAGTCATGTGTTGGGTCCCACAACGTTTCAGTGAGCCCCACTATGTCTGGGTTGATGTCAGCTAGCTAGTAAATTCCTCTTGCTTGTTTCTCATACTACAAGTGTTTGCGTAGAGGCATTGGAGGCCTCCTGAGGATGTGTGCACTGGCCCCCTACTTTCAGCATTACCCTGGCCCATGTTGCTTACCTGCGTATATGTTCTGCTTGTCGGTCTAGGCTGGGCTGTACTTGTGGGTGTTGCTTGGTTTGGCAATCCAAGGCTTCCTCCACCCTCATCTTCCCCTTCCCCCAACGAGCCTAGTTTAAAGCCCACCGGAGGAGATCCACTTCTAGCCTATCCACCAATCAGGTGGCCTCCTGCCTAACATGCAACTGCTTAATTAGGCTTGATCCCACCTTCAGGCTGCTTACTGCCTGCTCAGACCCCTTAAAAGTGGTAAACATAACCTGTGCTCTGCCACAAGGCAAAACTTGTTCACAAATGAAAGATTGGGACCAGCAAAACAGACAAACTGTGAAGTAAAGGGCACAACTCAGTGATCATCTTACATCCTCTATAATCCACTGACTTCATCCTTATTGTGGTAGCCTCCAAAAGCCTAAATGACCACTAATGGTCCATTGCACTCTACATCATACAAACATACAGAAACAGAGAAGTTCTTGCCTTTACATCTTCACTAAAAAAAGACAAGACTAAGACAGGATGAGATGGGAATCTGAGGCACAAAGGTGAGATTGGAGGGAGGTAGGGAGGGGGCAATTTTCCAAAACCAGAAACAGGTTAATCATCCAGGATCATACCCATACTTTACTGTATCCAACTGCAGATACTATAGCGCCTCACTGAGCCCCTCACTCAGGAACTGTTACCAGTGGTTAGCACCATTTTCTATTCCTATGCCTTATTCATTTTCCCAGGTGAACATAGCACAGGTTGAAAGCAGGGAAGAATTGCTGCACATAAGTAATGAGTGGTCATCCACTCAGAAATTTCCTGATATAAATAACAAGTAACTTTACAGAAGTACAAATAACTTTACTGAGGGATAATTGCACCTACTCTGTGCTTAATAAAACATGTTACTGGGGAATGGTAGTTTAGATTAGCTGCCAGTTTTTGAAGGAGATGAAAATAATCCCAGTTAGATCTAATTTAGCCAGTCTCACTATATGAGTAGTCTATTTTTTAGCAGGCAAAGCCACATTTTGTGAAGTAGTTCACACCAACTAATCCCATAAAATGTATAACAAGTAGGCCATTATTAGCTTTTCTGGCTCTCAAAAAAGGAATGTAAATTGATTAAAATTCTCAACCTAGTTTGAAAGATTTGAGAATGATTCTCCATGCCTTAAAAAGGCGAAGGTCACTGGAATGCACAATGGTTCTTAAAACTGAATGAATTTGCTGAGTCAGAAAAATGTAGCATTTTTTATTGCAACTTAACTGTTTATAGCAGGTACATATATATTTAAGATATTCGTAAATATTTTATCAATTAATAATATGTACGATCAATGATCATCTTCAAGAATGATTTTTGACTCCCATTTCAAAGGGTCTGATTGATATCAGCACTTGACATTTCATTTCCTCAAGGTTCATAAGCTACTTTAACTTCCTTTTTGTGACCTAGCATCTCACCAACAATGTGCCTTTGATTTCTCTGCATATAGAAGCCAAGGCATTGAAATACATTTAAATATTCAAGGCTAGATTCTGCTGCAATGAGCAGGATATGATTTCCTTTAGACTCACTGGAAAATCTCCAAAATTACTCAAAGGGGGGTTAAATTAAGGCCTACAAGTAGCATGTCACTTAGAGGGGGAGTCTTGTGGATTAAACGTACTGCTTCACATGAGTGAGCCTGGAAGAAACTCCTTTATCTTGACCTTTAGCTTGAATAGCTGAGAACTAAAATCACATAAAACTGTTTAACTAAAAATCAAGTTCCTTGAAAGACATGAATATTTTGGAAAGTATTGGTAGGCCTATGACTTTCTTTTCAAAGTCATATCTTTCTGATAAATTGGGGTGCCTTCTTTATCTAGCCACATGTTTACTTTGAAGTTAAATTGGAACTTTTATTGCGAGTCAGATTTTGGGGAACTGGCTATCAGGTTTGCCAAAGGTTAGTAAATTAGTTACTGTCAGTAAAAAAAAAATAAAAAGGCTAAAAATGGCTATCAGTAAAGTCTGTAAAAAAAAACAACAAACTTTAGCCATCAGTAAAAACATAAAGCAGGTTGATTGAAGGTCTAACAGACCCAGCACAGCAGTGCCATCTGGTGTCCAAACAGGATCATAGCATCCTGCTGGGGGGCATTCTCTCAGCTACATGCTGCTGATTCTGTGTCCCAGACTGACCTCTGATGCTTCTGGGTCATGGGTAGGCTTTTTGGGGGGTCCATGCCAGGAGGAGGGGGACAGGGTAGCAAGGTACAGGGGACAGTCAGGGGGCATCAGAGTGCGGGAGTGAATAATGTAAAACTATTACTGGAGTAAAGCAGGATTGCCAACTCAAGAATTTTTTTTTTTTTTTTTTTTTACTGAAAACTTTTTATTGAGAACCAGACTTTTCTCCTTTTTTACTATGGCTGATGTTAAATCCCTAAATCTGAACCCAGCCCTTGCAACTGGGAATTTTCAGCAGGGCATGGCAGGGCAGATTAAGATTACCTGTCTGTCTTCCTCAAGCGACTCTTTTACTATGCCATGTGGCACAAAGGTATGAGTGGTAGACATCAGAAGGACTTCATAATTTGACATTGTGACTGAGATGCTACATGCAAGAAGTTCTCCCCTGCTGGCAAATACATCAGAGCCATCTCTGCAAGATACTCTATTTTTGGTTTTATTGTTGTTGTTGCTACTATTCATGAGTTTTATATGGTGGTAGAATACAAGATTGGTGCAAACTGCACTTTTGCTCTAAATGACTTGGTTTCTTAGTGAAACTTTACTAATCCAAGCATCAAATTGATTCTTTTCTGTTGGCTATATCAATGGCCTTCAGAATGACATAAATATTTAACTTGGCTAATTAAAAACTCAAAACAAAAAAACAACTCACCATATGCAACTATTGAGGAAAAGTTCTGTAAGGGCACAAAAACTACTAATCTAAAATCCCACTGAAAGGCCAGATTTGGGTTCACAATGTTGGAATGTGGCTTTTTTTTAATTCAGTAATTACATTAGCTTTATTGTACCCTAATTCATATTTGCTATCTGACTGTGATTCTTGGTCTTTGAACTGTTTCCTTCCCCCTCAATTTTTAATCACTCTCAATTTAACACTCCATTGACCTTTATGCAAAGCCAGAAGTACATTATTCCTGAAACTGAGAATTATTGTATGTTTACTGCTCCTTCCTCTAAAAATATATTTGACTAGTTCCTGAAGTGATGTAAATCAGTATCACCCACTAATGTGATGCAGTTTTAGACCAGCTGTGGATACAACCCTGACTTAATTCACTTTTACAAAGTGACGTGAAATAAACTCATCTGTAAGACTTTTTAGGAGTTATCTTTGCAGAATCAAAAAGAAAATGACAGCTTTCAGACAGCTGTTTGGGACCATCCTATTGAATTTGTTACAGAATTCTATCCCTGCTCTAGAATTCTTTGAGATAATACAAAACATTCTTGCTTCGAAGCTTTCATTTAGCATGTTCGTGGAACAGGTAGCATAGCTTTGGGCCATGCGTAGACAAAATGAAGGGCATGTGCGCATGACACTTTAAACTGGGTTAAATGCTTTAGCACACCTTTAATGGTGCTAGTTGGCAGCGTATTGTGCAGTAATTCCAGCCACTGCAGCAAATTCGGTGGCCTAATGTCCCTTAAATGACTTGGGGTGCAGCAAAAAGGGCTGTGCAAAGCTTCAGGTGGGGATTCAATTCCCAGGAGATTGAGCCCAATTCATTGGCTGAATCTCTGAATCAAATCAGGGGACCAACTAAAAGGTCTGAATTGATTTTGCAGTTGGACTAGGAGCTGGTAAGTAGGGGCAGGGACGGGGGGCCTGGAGGAGGAGGGGAAGGGACCATGGCAGGCCCCCTCCCAGCCCCTTGCTCCTGCTTGCTCCCTGAGCCCTCCCCAATCCCTGCCTGCTCTCCCAGCCCCACGATGGCTGCCCCACCTGCCCGAGCTCCTGGTGCTTTAAATAAAAGCCCCCACTTACTGTGTGCTGCTGGGTGAGGGGGGTGATCCCTGCTGTATCCCGCTGTCCCACGCTATGTGTGGGGCTCTGCTATGAGCTTCCTGAGCCCCCCCACTCCCCCAGTCCCACCCATGGCTGCCCTGCCCACCCCAGCTCTAGCCCTTTAAGAAAAAAAAAAAAATGAGAAAAACCCCGGGATCACCAGCTTCTGCAGTAGCCGCAGCCATGGCGGGCAGGGCAGTCATGGGGGGACTGGGATGGAGGAGTTGGGGTCTCGTGGCAGAGCCATGCAGCATAGGGTAGTGGGGGGCAGCAGGGATTGCCCCCCCAGCCAGAAGTACCCAGTGAGTTGAGGCTTTTTTTTTTTTCCAAGTGCCAGGAGCCAGGGTGGTCAAGGCAGCCATTGGTGGGCTGGGAGAGTGGGTGGGGGGTGGGCCTGGCTGATTCAGAGATTCGGAAATTCAGCAGCAGTTGAATCTCCGAATCTGATTAGTCCAAAAATCACTGAATCGAATCACTGTCCCCCAAATCAGGTGAATCCGAAACAAATACTAGCCGCTTTGCACAGACCTACCAACAAAGCAGCAAACTCTGAGGAGTTTTAGTTTGCTACCCCATAGCCGCAGAGCAAAGCAACAGGCTTTGTGCAGATCAGGGGCTCTGCAGGAGGCCTGTGCAGGCAACCTGGAAGCAGCCTGGGAAAGCAAGTTCCACTCAAGATCTTTTTTTTCCCCCCCTGGAGCCTGCCTGCCTGAGCTATGTGGGGGTCCAGTGCTCCACTCCATGGCTGTGGTCCCCGCCGGGACTGCACGAGCCAGGTGCCTGGAGGTGGGTGTCACCTGGGGGGGAAGGTCACTGCTGCCATGGAGGAAAGTGCCAGCCACCCCTGCAGCCCAGGGACTGCTCCACCTGCCCACAGCTTGCCTTCCCCTCCCCGCCACCTGAGAGGCAGGTAAGTCTGGGTGTGTGCACATGGGTGTTTAACGGGCCATAAATTGAAGCCACGTTTTGAAAAACCTACTGCTTCAATTTAGGGCCCCTGTTTCATCTACAGACACCCGTAGGTGCTATTTCCATAAAAACTGAAAAGAATAAAAACAGAAAGATGTTACCCTCTCATAAACTCAGTATAATGCTATAGATGTTTGTTACTTTCATGTGAAATTCCATGAGACTCTTTACCAAAAAAAGGCAATGAGATACTTCTAAAACCTCCACTAGATGGAGCCAATACTATTCTCCTATTAAGAGAACTGACTGGGAGTGGCAGTCCGTGACCCTGGATTCCCAGTTCCATGCACTGTTCAATAGAAACACACTTCACCTTACTTGAATGAGAATCTCAATTCATTCTTCCTTTTGATTCCTTTCACAAACAAACATGGCACACTGCCATGGTAAATTCTGCTCTAGCATACAGTCACAAAACCTTCGTACCCATTTGCTTCCGGGTGATGAGATTGGCCATGTACAGTGCTGGTTTAAAGGCAAGGATGGCAGAAGCAAACTCCCTATGCCCCAAGGCACACCAAATGGATCCAGACCATGCCAGGACAAGAAATGTAAAACCTGCCAATCCATCTCCACCACTCCCATATTAACTATGTCCCACAACAGAACCATCACCACTCCTGGATCTTACACCTGCACCTCCAGAAACGTAATACATCTCATCCAATGCACCAAATGCCCTGATGGAAAATATATAGGAGAAACCAAACAACAAGCGAGTACCAGAATGAATGCACACTGAAAATCTATCCAGGACAAAAATACCCAATTACCTGTGGGTGCCCACTTCTTAAAAGACAGCCACTCTCTCCAATCTCTGAGTTTTAATCCTCAAAGGCAATTTATAAAACACCTTCATAAATGAGCCTATGGACTTGCTTTGATAAATCTACTGGGTACAAAAAATAATGGAGTAAATATAGACATTGGATTTATGGCACATTATGACCTGCCTGCCATCCGATAACCCCAGGTAACCTGTCTGTGTTTTACCAGCTACAGTCTATCAGCTGGCCAACATTCCCCTGTTCCCCGCCCACTTACCTGTCTCACACCTATTGTCTCCCATGGGCTCTGATCCTCACTGCCATGCATTTGCATTTTCACAAACCTGCATTTTGCATATTAGCTTCTATTCCATCCAACAAAACAACAGCAGATTCTCTCCCTATGCCTGAAGAAGGGTGTTTGTGCCTGAAAGCTTGCAAAGAACAATTTTTCCAACTAGTTAGTTGGTTTTATAAAAGATACCACATTTACCCAAAGAACCTTGTCTGCCTATGTCTTTAGACCAACACAGCTACAACCAACACCCCAAAACTTGTTTACAATTATAGCAAAACATCAGATCTGTTAAACTTAAGATGGAGAACCCCTCTTTTTAAGTAGTCTAAAATCTGCATGCTTACTTTCTCAGATGACCTTGCAATTGGGTGTGAATTGTACACATCTGGGTTGGAGTTAAGTGATGCAAATTTTTGATCGCTGAAGCTAGGGCTCCTGAGATATAGTCCCTCTTCCTCTACCTCCCCCACCCCAACCCAGCATTTCTTAAACTTGATGTATCCTACCAATAGTTTTTTTATGCATTACAGGGACTTGAACGATGGTGCAGCACATTCCCCCCCACCTGATGTCACTTTATTGATATCTCAGCTAGTGTGCAATTTCCATAAACCCTTTAGGAGTGTAGTATTGAAAATGTGATTTAAAGAGAGTTGAGGTCTCTTGACTGGTGGGTCAAGGGCTCATATACAAAACAGATTTCAATGCGAATGCACAGAAAGACTCTTTCACAAGGGCTGTGGGAGAAACAGCGCATGTATTCATGTGTGTTCAAAGACACACTTTTAAAGACGTACGTTTGAGTGGGGCTGGAGAGATGATCTTTCCAGTCATCCTACTTTATCTTGACACGTCCCAAGAGTGGTATCACATATGGCAATATCCTTTAAACATCCCTGCTGTAAACATCACAAGTGATCATGCATCCCTGGGGCCATTTTGCAGGATTCTTTGCAGGGCTTCTCTGGATTTTGCATTACTGCAAAATACTGATTCCAATAGTTAAATGATTAAACATGATTTAACCTTCACCTTTAAATATCTGAAAGCAATGAACACGCATTTAATTGGCATAATAGCAAGTTATATTTTGCTATTGATTAACACACTTACTAAAGGTCAACTAGTATTTTAAGCACTTTACAAATACAGTATGTACTGTAATTATTCTGAAGCACTTGTAATTATTTTGTTAAATGTCAATTAAATGCAAAAGCATTCCTTGCCAACCTGACATCGTAAGTTACAAAGAGTGCAACTTTATGTTTTAGTGTTCATGTAATTTTCAGACAATTACTTGGCAATTAGATGGACCTCTCATCTAAAACTATAACATATCACTTTCAATTAGAGTGAAGAACCTGATTTAAACCCAAACAAAGACTCTCTACGTTGTACGTTGCATGTGGACCCTAAACAGATAAAGGACAATTCAGTTGGGTAAATATAAGGAGCATTTGCAGCAGATGACAACTCCCTTGAACCTACTAATTAACAAACAATGTGAGATAGTCTCTTGTGCCAGTGGATAATAGCCTACATATATGCAAGCATGTTCCTTCTACAGAGCACTCCTGTACATGCCAATTTGACAAACCTGGGTAAATTATGGCACTGAACAATGCCAATTCAGATGGTTGGGACTCTGATTCTCAGCTGCACTGGGGCAGAAACAATGCTAGCAAGAGCAGCATATACCCTTCATATTTTCTGTGTCCTGAGGGGGTGTTTCCCAGGGATGGTTGCCAGTAGAACCACTGCAGTGAACCGGCGTGGACAATTCTGAAACAAAGCAAGATATGCACAATACTTGGGACAGAAAAGTACTGACTACCTTGAGGTCTGACTGAAGCTCATGTGAACTGAAGGTAGAGGATCATTTAATTGCATCTGATATTGTTTTTAAATGTAATAGCACAAGGCATATTTCACCTATATTAGGTGTCTAAGTGCTACTTAGATGCTAAAGTCCTAGTCTACCTTCCAAATGTGCAAGCAGTGTTTAGTGCCACTTGTGATTTTTTAGATAGTATTTCCCGCTGTAGGACTAGACTTATCCTATTGCACATGCTGCGAAGTTATCCATTGTGGCTACCAATGCATCTAACTCTACTTGCACTCTTATCCTTTTCTACCTTGGAAAGTACATAGATTTGATGCAAGTCTTACGTAAATCTCTGAAACTTTCATTTAAAAAAAAAATCAAGGAGGAAACTGATAATCATAAAACTGATAAACAACATTGGAAGCCACGAGCAAAGATCACAGCCAGAACTCGGCACTCTCCTTATCATCGAACTGCCCATCTCTCATTGGTCCACGAAGTGTCAGGTGTTCTCTCACTAGCTCTTCGTCTGACCCGACATGTTTTTCCTTCTTAATTGCCCAGTGGGCCCACTTCCAGAGGAAAGTCAGAGAATGCTGCTTACTCCAGGTGCTGGTTACAGGACTTTGCTAGGAAGTTGGAGATGGGGATTCCGACTACCTTTGGGTTTCCTACTTTCTGGGCAAGTACCCTATACACTAGTCTATTTGGCTAAAATGTGGGTGGCCCTCTTCTTCTACTTTACTGTCCCCTGTCTAGTCATGCAGGATAGAATAGGATCTACAGTCTTCATAAACAGCATTAAGATCCAAAATTTAACATATGAGATTGCATGTCTGTTTTTGGATGCTTCTTAATGGGAATTCAGGGGACAGAACTTTCTGTAGATCAGCTTTTTGAATATCAGATCCCGTTAAAGCAACTTCAGGCTCACCACCCAAAAGTGGAGACATGAGACATACTTGTGAATATTGAAGGTGTGTACAGAAGTGCTCCATGCATGTCTTACAGTGCTGTAATTTAGCACACACTTCATAGCAGTATAAAGTTACAGTACTCTTAAAACATGCCAGGAGTGCAGTGTTTGTAAGGAGGGCCTCGGAGCCTCCCTGCACTTTCTAGGCTTGCAGGCTGGGGGTGCTCTGTAGCCTCCTAGGGCTTTTCCACTGCTCAGAAGTGTGACCAGCATATAGAAGTTATTTAAAGCGTTGTTGGTTGCCAAAGTGCTGTAAAAAACAGCGCTTCAAATTTAATACCTCATTTAACAAGGATTAAAGTGCTGTACCCATTTTTAACATGTTGCAAAGCTGTGCACTTCTGTTAAGTCATGGAAATAAAAAGCTATAAATGGCAACAACAAAAAAAAAAGAAGCAACTTCTGTACATGCTGGTTTGAGGCTTTGGCTCTACCAACATTGCTTATGGCTTCCTTTGAGTTAAATACTCAAAGTGTCCATGGAACTTGTACTGCAGACCTTTGTGTGTTAAAAATAAGACACAGAAGACCTAATGGGAAAAATACTATCAAACTAAGATAATCCCCTATTGATTGGTAATTAATTGTCAGCTGCTTTAGGCTCGGTTGTGAACTAGCTAGTTAAAGGTCAAGCAGATTTTCTTTTCTACTGGCATTAGCAATAATGAATGAAATAATTAGAACAGTTTACAGTATATTGTTTCATAACCACTCCTTAGGGATAAGAAATGTCAGGGCTGAAAGGAGGGTTCAGGAATCTTAAGAGATTCCCGTCTCTGTTTATTATGCCAAGGGGATGATCTGTGCTGTAGCATTTTGACTATGCATTTAATTTATCTCAATGGGGCTGTTTGCTCATCTTGCATTATAGTTCTCAGCTGTGCAGTTTACACTGGAATCAAGTGTCCTCTTGTCCTGAACTGTTACTGAATCATGATGTGTGTTTTGAAACTTTCATCTCAGATATAAAAGGCCTCCTTTACTCAAGCTGGAGGAGAGAGGCTGTTGTACAAGGGAATCATGTTTTTGTTGTTTTTTTTTTCTTTTTAAATGTTTTTCAGTTTTATATGCACACAGAAGCTTTTCATATCTGTTCCAGCCTCTATACAAGCTATAAATGATAGAAGCCTTAATATTTATAAACCACTTTGAAGATAAAAAGCACTATATGATCCTAAGATCTCTGTATTGATTTCTGTTTTCCTTTACCACTGCAAGATCAAGCTTCTGCCACCCCCCCGCACTTTAATTTTTTTCACTGCTGCACCCACCTAGTCCTTCACCTGCTCTTCTAAACTGCACTTGTTCCTCATAGCAACTTAGCCTTTCCTTCTAGGTCTGCTCCTCTAAAGAAAGAGGCAGATGAATGGGTTGCCTCAAGGTAAAAGGGGCTTCCCACAGTAGCTGCCTGTGTGTGTGCTCTTACCCTACATTGGATGAAAGCTGTGTCACCCTCCGTAAAAGGGCTATTTAAACAAGTGCTCAGATATGCTTTTGATAATTCTAGAAGATGCTGAAACTGTCGGGGTTTTATAGTTTTAAAAAACTCCATGATGTTTCTGCATCAATAAACACTATCTTTTGCACAACGCTGACAGCCTGCCTCTAATAACTTGAGACCAGTTGATTGAGTTACTGGAAAGAACTGCTTTTACATTTTAGTAGGCAGAGCCAACAGCAATGTACATGTTATTTTCCACACCAGGCTTGTTTCTGAATTATCCAAGTGGTGCGTGCAGGAAGCTAAATTAATGCCTACTGCAACAGTTGATGAATCTCTCTCATGTCTGTGTATACGCCATTCTCTCTAAATGTGGACAGTTGCCGTCTTTTATTTTCACCCTCCTACATGGTGGCAGGCTAAGACCTCAATAGTATTTCAACTACAATATATAAATGGGGAATTTGTTTTTCCATTGATAAACTTAACAAAGATTGATGCCCAATATCCATTCAAACACGCTTAACTACTATGATTGCCTTAAAAAAATAAGAGTCTAAGGAACAATCTCCCATTCTTTCAAGCACTGTGTTGGCTGATAGCAGACCACAGAAAAAAACAAAAAAGATGTAAAGACATAATTTTCTGCTCTTGCTCCCAGATGCCAATCTAAAATGAGATTTCAGCACAAAAACTGAGTTTCACTAATCAGTATGCTGCTTATGGTATGTTTCACGTGATAAGCAATGCCTCTTGCTTTTACCTGTTCCACTCTAGTCAAATCTCTTCAGAAATCTGAATGTTAGTTAAATGAATGAGTAAAGATTGGGTTAAAACAGTGACTTCTAGCTCACTCCAACTGTTTCAAAGGAAGACGATACTAAAATGGGTCAGTTGCAATAGTTTAAAAACTAACTAGGTGTTGAAGGATAAGCACAGTGAAAAGTATTGACTTGTTTTTCTGACATTGCTCTGTTGAGGGATAAAAATATTCAAGAGTGGCCTCTGAACTGGCTATGGTATATTGGTAAAACTATATATAGATATCAATCTATCAATAGATATACATATATATACAAACATATACATATACACACATACATACACATATATGTATGTATACATATATATTTATTTTATAAGATAGCTTTTCTTGAACTGGCTTGTCATGATTTTTAATTTTTTCCCTTTAATTTTTCAGGCTTAATCATATAACCAAGATCAACTGACCTTGCACTACAGTTTATTGAACAGGAGGAATCATGCTGTTTCTATTTACTTTTGAATGGTTTAATAATTTGATTCTACAGATTTAGTCACATCTCAGATGACATTTTAAAAGCTTATTGCCTCCCCAGCCTCCTACTCAAAAACATCCAGGGGGAAGGAGAGTGGGTCAAAAAACAAGTACCTTTTACCACCAATTGATTCTCCTACCAGTTGATACTGTTTTTTCAGTGAACCTGGCATCATCCTCTTGAGAAGATGGATGATATTAAAGCACCCAAAGTTCAAAACAGCCCAAACCATTTCTGGTGTAACTCCCCTAACTCTGATAGTAGAAGCTAACTGCTTTTGATTTTTGCGGAAAAACTGTATAAACAAAGATGGGAGGTACTTCTGTGACTCCCATTACTCTTGTATCGGAAGGCCCAAATCAATTTATCCTCACAACGCTAGTACTAGGGAAATACTACTGTCCCCCTTTGACAGCTATGGAAAAAGGGTGCACAGAGATTAATGGATGTGCTAAGGTCATGTCGGAAGTCCATGGCACAGTACTGACTTGAAACTGTTTCTTCCAAACCTTTGACTAGTGCCATAAGCACAAGACTCTCCTTCTCACACGAAGGGCTTTCATTTGACTTTATCGAATAGCTTGGAACCTTTCCTCTGCACCTCAGGCTAAGTCTGATTTCTACCGACAATGCAGACCTTGTGAAGAGGATCTGCTATTTTCACACGCACACAAGTACATGAGGTATTCTCCACTTTCTAGTACACAGAGAAGAGCAGTCGTGTTCCCTATCTAATGACAACTTGACAAAGGAGAACAGTGAGGGTTCTGCTTAGGCAGGTATCTGACTCACTTAGCTTCCCACACAAGCCTTGGCTCCCTGCTTCTTGGCCGCGCTAAGCGAATAATTGCCTCCATAACTGTGGGGCTCAGTACCTCACTGCAAATATTTTGGATGGCTCCCTTCCTAAACAGAGAGCTTCCTGTCTCAGTATAAATCTATCCAATTCCAGACATACATCAATATTTAGCTATATGCAAGTGGAAGATGTGGAAAGGGAGAGGAAGTTTGTGGACTCAGTTCTGCCATGAACTGGCTGTGTGGCTTCAGTTGTGTTCCCTTCTCCGAGCTTCGGTTTCCTTTGCATCTGTGAACTGCGAGTACCAGCTATCTCTTAAGACATGCATACATATTGAAAGACAAATGAATACAGATACAGGTACAATGTCAAGAAAGGACTCTTAGTCCATTGTCTATACCTTACCATTTCTTTTCCCTAGCTCGGTGAAGTTGTTCACTGGGGACAATTTTTCTTATAAGTTTGTGGGCACAAACAGTTTGTAATTAGTTGGAGCTCGATGGACACAAGTATATGGGCACAAATAGTTTGCAATTAAATGGAGCTACAATTCTTTGTTTCTCTGCACTTATGCACTGCTTCCTCAGCCATGACCGGCACATCAGATGAGAGACATGCTGGGGTGGGACGGGCTCCACCTCTCCCCTAAAGGTAAGCGTGTGTTCTCTTCTAGGTTGGCGGACCTCCTCCGGCGGGCTTTAAACTAGGCTTGTCGGGGGAAGGGGAAGATGAGGGCGGAGGAAATATCAAACTGCCAGACCAAACAGCACCCACAACTACAGCCCAGCCCAGACCGACGAGTAAAGCAATCAAACAGGTAAGAGAGAGGGGCCAGGGTAATGTTGGGACTAGGGAGTCAGTACACACACCCACAGGAGGCCTCAAATGCCTCTACACAAATGCTCGTAGTATGGGCAACAAGCAGAAGGAACTCACCCTCCTGCTGGCTGACACCAGCCCGGACATAGTGGGGATTACGGAAACGTGGTGGGATGAAATGCATGATTGGGCGGTCAATGTCAAGGGCTATAGGCTGTACAGGAGGGACAGAATAGGAAAGAGAGGTGGGGGCGTGGCACTCTATATTAAGGAGGAATACACATCCTCGTTAATTAGCAAGGAGCCAGGGGAGGGGCACTCTGAAGTGCTTTGGGTTAGAGTACAAGGCAGTTGAGGGGAAAGGGACTTAACGGTGGGAGTCTACTACAGACCTCCCAACCAGGGAGAAGAGCTTGACCAGGATTTCTTGGGTCAGCTCACAGAGGTAGTGAAGGCTGAGGATGTGGTAGTCATGGGGGACCTGAATTTCCCGGACATCTGCTGGGAAGAGCAGTCAGCCAGGTCTGAACGCTCATGTAGGTTCTTGGCCAGAGTGCGGGACCTCCATCTAACCCAGGAGGTGCACAGCCCCACCGGGGGGACGCCTTGTTGGACCTAGTGCTGGCCATGGGTGATGACCTGGTGAGGGGGCTGCGGGTGCTCGACCACCTGGGCGACAGCGATCATCGCCTGCTGGAATTCACCATCCAGCGCAAAGTGGCAAAAGCATGCAGTAAGGCATCAGCCCTAGATTTTAGGAGGGCAGACTTCAACGAGCTAAGGAGGATAGTTGGAGAAGTGCTGAGGTCCCGGGGGGGAGGGGAGCCAGGTGTCCAAGGAGAGTGGTCGCTCCTTAAGGAGACGATCCTCCAAGCCCAAAGGAAGGTAATCCCGACGAGGATCAAAGGGAGCAGGAGAGCGCACAAGCCTCTGTGGCTCACCAAAAGCATCCGGGAATGTCTCCTTGCTAAAAAGGAGGCTTATACCCAGTGGAAAGAAGGGGTCATCACCAGGGAGGACTATTCTGTAGTTGCTCGGGGATGTAGGGGGGCAGTTAGGAAGGCCAAGGCAGAGATGGAACTGGGGCTAGCTTCCCAGATTAAGGACAATAAGAAGTCTTTTTTTAAATATGTAGGGGGTAAAAAGAAGGTCCTGGGTAATGTGGGGCCCTTGCAGGACGACATGGGTAACTTGGTTGTCACACCAGACGGCAAAGCTAACATGTTTAACGATTTCTTTGCCTCCGTCTTCCTAAGTAGGGACCAGAACAGCCACCTCCCTGCTGGGCCCCCCTCGGGCCCCAGGGGAGGCACACCTGGACCACAGGTTAGCGAGGATTTAGTTAGGGAGCTTCTGGAGGGGTTGGACGTATTCAAGTCAGCTGGCCCGGATGATCTCCACCCTAGAGTTCTAAACGAACTGGCCGGGGTCATTGCAAGTCCCCTGGCACAACTTTATGAGCACTTGTGGTGCTCTCATGAGGTACCGGAGGACTGGAAGAGGGCCAACGTGGTCCCCATCTTCAAAAAAGGCAGGAAAGAGGACCCAGGAAACTATAGGCCGGTTAGTCTCACCTCGATCCTAGGCAAGCTGTTTGAGAAAATTATGCTGGCACACATCCAGGAGGGGCCAGCAGGAGACTGCATCTTAGGGGCAACCAACATGGGTTCATCAGTGGAAGGTCCTGTCAGACCAACCTGGTGGCCTTTTACGATCAGATCACCAGATCATTAGACCCAGGCGTAGCAGTGGATATAATCTTCCTGGACTTCCGGAAGGCTTTTGACACTGTCTCTCACCCCGTTCTCATTAAGAAACTGGGGGGCTGTGGTGTAGACACCCACACAGTCAAATGGGTCGCCAACTGGCTGGAGGGCCACACCCAGAGGGTGGTGGTGGATGGGTCCTTCTCAACCTGGAAGGATGTGGGCAGTAGGGTTCCCCAGGGCTCGGTCCTCGGGCCCGCGCTGTTCAACATCTTCATCAGCGATTTGGACGAGGGGGTAAAAAGCACCCTGTTCAAATTTGCTGATGGTACTAAGATGTGGGGGGATGTGGGAACATTGGAAGGAAGCAACAGGCTACAATCAGACCTCGACAGGTTACAAGGGTGGGTGGACGAGAATAGGATGGGTTTCAACACAGACAAGTGCAAGGTGATGCACCTTGGGAGGAACAACCGGCACCATCCCTACAGGTTGGGGAACTCCCCTCTTGTCAGCACGGAGCCGGAAAGGGATCTGGGGGTCATCATTGACTCCAAGTTGAACATGGGCCGGCAGTGTGGGGAGGCAGTCAGGAAGGGCAACTGCACCTTGGCATGCATCCACAGATGCATCTCGAGCAGGTCCAAGGAGGTGATCCTCCCCCTCTATGCAGCACTGGTCAGGCCGCAGCTGGAGTACTGCATCCAATTCTGGGCGCCGCACTTCAAGAGGGATGTCGACAGCATGGAGAGGGTCCAGAGGAGGCCACTCATATGATCAGGGGACAACAGGGCAGGCCCTATGAGGACAGGCTGAGGGACCTGAACCTGTTCAGCCTCCACAAGAGAAGGCTGAGGGGGGATCTTGTGGCCTGTTATAAACTAGTCAGAGGGGACCAGCAGGCATTGGGGGAGTCCCTGTTCCCCCGAGCACCGCCAGGAGTGACCAGGAATAACGGTCACAAGCTGGCAGAGGGTAGGTTTAGGTTAGATATCAGGAGGCGCTACTTCACGGTCAGGGCGGCTAGGGTCTGGAACCAGCTTCCAAGAGAAGTGGTGCAGGCTCCTACCCTGGGGGTGTTTAAGAGGAGGTTGGATGAACATCTTGCTGTGGTCGTTTGACCCCAGTACTCTTTCCTGCCATGGCAGGGGGTCGGACTAGATGATCTGCTCAGGTCCCTTCCGACCCTACAAACTATGAAACCCTTTAAGAATCTCACCCAAAGATACAACGTGGAGTTCTCTCTGAAAATCCTGTATTTTTTCCCGCTTGTGGACTCTTGCCTATTTGTGCAGGGTCAATTAAAGAGAAGGGGATTGACACACAAAAACCACAAAATTAATTTTTTTTCCTGCTATTTATAAAATAGTTCCTGTGGTCTGCAGCATCAGATACTGGATGTCACAGGATTGACTTTATATGCATTTTATTTTTGGCATTATTTTTAAGTGGCTCTTTTCTTTATTAAGCATTCAATTACAAGTTAGTCAGAGTTCAATATTTAAAATTTGTCTTTAATTTTTAAGGCTAATTACGTCACCTTATGTTCTGTGGTTATTGAATGCATCTCCTCCCTAAAGTGTGTAATTGCTGGTCTATATTAATTACTCCTTTTTCTCAAAGCACATGTCAGTTTTAATCCCTTTAATGAGAGGATGCAATTAACACTATTAATTATCTCATTATTCAAATATATTAACCTAAGGTTACTTTGCAAAAAACGTATATATTGTGAGGAAATATGATTTTTACCACAAATAGGCACAGATTAGATTCCAAATTCAGCCTTGATGGGGAGTAAAGGGATGACTGATATTAATAAACCAAACTGTTTAGCCAAAGCCCGTTTTTCCTTTTTGATTCACCAATGGATTTGTATGGCCTGTTTTAGTGACTGGTTTCCCACAGAAAGAGGCACCAAACATTAGAGAGCTGATCCAAACCTTGAGCCTAAAAACCTATGTACAGGAGGGAATACATTGTAATATTCAACTTTACATCCCACGTGGCATGAAGCATGGTGACCGTGCCAAAGCTGCCTTTGCCAGCCTGTGACTGACAGGTTTGACAGCTTTTTCCAGATGGTACAGGGGGTCTGAATCCACTTGCCTCTGAACTGCCATCATGCTTTATCAACTCCTGGACAGGTCTCACTTTCTCCAGTTTCTCATCTCCCCCACCTCTATTCGCTTCCTGCCTACATTTGGATAATCATTAGCCAGTGAGGCTGACCACTGGCAGGAAGAAAGAATGCTTTGCCAATGGATGGGGAAGTATTATCTCAGCATAAGCACCATGTGCAGAGCCAAACAAAACTCTTTCAGCCACGGGGGACCCTTCTGCACACTCCCTAATGCAATTCCAGACGGAAACTCACCCTTAGGTACTAACAGCACCTCTTATGATGCACTGAAACTCCATTTTGAGGATTTAATGGGATTTTAGGCTTTGTTTTGGCTCCTTGCAGTGATGAATATCACCTTTAATTCACAGGGAGAAATCATCTTCAAGTTATTGATGAGCTTGAACTGGAACTCATTCCAAGTGATTCCTAAATTTGGAAAAATCTGGACCTTCATCCAAAGCTTTCCTAATGTGAATGGGAATCACTAAGTTATTGTTTCATGATGTCATTTTCTGGATGAACTCATTAAAAAAACCCCACCCAAAACCATGACTACAAGAAAGAAATGAATCAGCAAGTCAAGAATCCATCAAAATAGTTTATCTCCTTTCTCCATTTGTTTCCCTATGGCACAATTTATGGGATTTAAACTATCTGCTTAGACAGCTATTCTCAGATATTTCATATGACTTTCTAAATTCCTCAGCCCAACTGCAGATCTATAAACTACATTTGCCTTGTGTCTAAATGCCTTCCTTGTTGATGACTGCAACCTTGAAACAAAATCACTAAGATCTCTACCTGAATAACTTCCCTTGTAAATCTTTCAAACAAGCTGATGGCAGAAGGTGCCATAAAGTCTTGGTTCACATACGTTTTAGTTGGCATGCAATGCATTTTTTTTAAAGAAAGGAAGAACAGGACTTGTATAATTCTTAATGACTGATGCATCTTCTATTGCATGGAAAAAACAATGTCACTTGAGAAAATAACCAAGCACTTCTGCAACAATATCTATTTGTTCTTTGAATTGTCTTCTTGATTTATATGGTTATTTTCCTCCAGTTTGGTTTTGTTTTTGTTAGATGAAAACACATTTTCTCGATCCGAATATTTTTTGTTTCTACTAAGAGCCAACTAGCAAATCAAGCCCATAGACCATAGATACTCTACACTATTTTCTCTTATGCAAGCAATATAAATTATTAAATCTCTAATAACATTAAGATTTCATGATGCTTGTATAAGATGAAAAATGGAAGACTTTTAGATACTAAATGCTTTATTACAATCTGTAATCTCGTAAGTGGAATGATTTATTTAATGTGCAGATCTAGAGTGGATGAAAATATAAAATTATACTTTCAGGGCTGGATCTTCAAGGTGCCTGTGAAGGAGTGAGACTGAATAGCATGGAGGGCCAGCAGGGCTGCAGCTACAGCCTGGAAAGGAAGATACCCACCGAAGACACAGGGATCAACACCAGGCAGGATCACCGTGAGCATTGCCTCCTGGGAATATAAAGGTCATCAAGGTCGTGGCAGGAGAGAAAAAAGTAAGATCCACTTCCTGGCAGACCTGGTGATCCAGAGACAAGGTCTACCCTGTCACCACCTGTAGGCTAACGAGCACAGGGCAGTACTAGCAAGCCCTATAATACCTACAGACGTCACAGTGCCTTCCAACGCCCCAAAGGATTTTAAACGTGTTTAATATCAAGCATGTGAGTAGTTTAGTTTGCTGGGATTATTTGTGTGTTTAAACACTGCAAAGATCAGGACCAGAAGGCCTAGCATCTGGGAACAACATGTTTATTAATATCTACCCATAGATACCCACAGGCGTGAAAAATGTTAATTACTGCAATGCTGTTAAGAAATTAGTCACTTCTGGACTCTGTAAAAGATATGGAACAGGGTTCAGATGGGTGATACTCCCTAGTTTATGGCAATCGCATAGTATGTCAGAGGAGCAGTATCCAATGTCTCCAGTCATTATGGCTAATGACTCATCTGTTGCTGGAATAGGTCACAATGTCCCTTGGAAAGATACTATTGGCAGAGACAGTGAAGTATTTGGGCCACCATAGAAACATCCTAACTCAAATAGTTAACTAAACTGATCTCAGACAGCAATTAATACAATACATTTTAAGATTGAAAACATACTCATGATTTGAGGAGCACAGAATCATAGGGCATTAAGGTTGGAAGGGACCTCAGGAGGTCATTTAGTCCAACCCCCGCTCAGAACAGAACCAGCCCTAACTACATCATCCCAAAAAGTTTAGTTTGTAAATTCCAAGAAAGTGATGGGGGAGGGGAAGGTGGGGGAGGGAGGGCAGGTGGAAATCTCATCTAACATTTCCTTTTCATTCAGTACATATTTTACAAAAAAACCCCTGAAACAACAACAACAACACCCTTGTGAAAATACAAACTGGAATACAATCTAGAATACAAACTGGTATTTTATTTTGACAACGGTTTTTTGGCTTCTGTAAGAATTTGAGATTTTGAAAAACTTCCCACCCTTAATTGAAACAAAATAAAAGACCTTTAAAATATTCCTGAACTGGAAAAAAAATTGGACTGGTCAACTGAAGCTTTCCATAGGGATGCTCTTACAACCTTTCATTTCAGTTTTTACTCTTACTCAGATTTCAAAGCAAAACATGGTAGATCCGCTCTGGACTTTGACAGACTATTGATTTCATTGGAAAACATCCTATGTACCTGTTAGGAATGATGTCCTAGTTGTGAGCAACACGCTTCTATGTTCTACTTAAAAAGCTAAGCTCTGTACACAAGGTTGCAATATCTTGCTGAACTACAGCAGTACTTACTCTTTTTTCCCCAAATGTAAATCAGAAGGTGGTAACATTTTTCTCCAAAACACAACAAAAACTTTGTTTTTAAACTACCCAGAATGGGCAAGAAATAAAATAGGCTCATATTGGCACTCAGGGCAAATATAATAATTTCTTCCATCCACTTCAAATGAGGGTTTTGATTTGAAGACTTACGTCTGTTCTATCATCCTGTGCAGATGAGGCAGTACTGTGACCAGAATAATAAGCAAAATTACTCTCATAGTCACACAATGAATAAAAAAGATGTTGTCACTGCATTCACACAGTGATAGTTTTTAACTATTGATAGAAAATTAGTAAAAGATATTTTCCAATTTGGATCACACCAGCTTAAATCCAGTGATGAAATCAATGACAAAATTCCAACCAACTTCAGACTTTTACCTAGTGTATTAAATACGCTAGGGCCTATTCAAATATTTAAGGCTGAAACACGGCTTTTCCCCAAGTCCCATCTAAGGGGAAATACTTTCTTTTGTTGCAGCAGGAGGTGTTTCTTCAGTGGGTCACAATCAGCTTCTCAATTTTCCAGAATAGCAGATGGACTGAGAGCCACTGTTTCAGTAGAAAAATAAAACTCCTATTGTAACTTACTATGTAGATTTTCATAGGATTTCCTAAATTATTTTTTTAACATTATCCCAACTGTATAGCAGTGTTGAGACTTGCATAAAACCCCAACAATTTTGCCCAAAAGTTCTCTCCATGATTCCTTGTTCCTGAGTAAAATCTTTAAAAAGCCCTTCTTAAAAGTCGACTGCTTGCCTTCATAGTGTGGCTTAAAATACGTCTTCAGTAATATATAGGCTGTGAATAGACAGACACTATGCAAAGGCAGTGAATTTTGCCAAACAGATTACCAAAAATGTCCTTATCAGTTTATCTGGTGACTATCTGCCCAGTTTTTGTGGCTGGCCCTGATGATTATTTATCTGGAGTGATCTCACCACTGCTTCTGCTCATGATGAAAAATCTCATGTACTCCTAAAAAGCCTTCAGATGGTTAATCATGAGAGAGCAGAGCTTTTTGTTCCATATTTTAGACTGTTTGCTTACTCTTTGTTTGCCTAGTGTTTTGCACAATGAGACCCCATTCTTGGTCAGTCCAGAAACACTACTGTACTAATCACAATAAATAATAATTACATAATGAAATCCAGTAACATTTTCTAGGTCCTGCTAGTTCCATTGCCTTTTGGACTGTCTATTCCTCAGGAGAAATTATAGCAGATTGCAATATTTTCCTTTTGGGACCCAAACTGCAGCATGCTCTTTTTAGGATCAGTGCCTTAGCTAATTAAGCTAAATTTAAAAAGTGTTAACTTAAGGATTATTGAGGTGCAAGGGTCGCCACTGTATTGCACAGTCACTACTGAGACATAAAAAGATCCATGGCAGCATTTTATACCTGCAGAATATAGAGCGCCACAAACGTCACAACACCACATTGCAAATAGCAACATAATTCGCCCGGGTTCCAATAATGAATACTGTAAAACTAAAAGAAAAAAAGAGCATTGCACATAGAAGACAGCAGTCACAATGTTAACCTTCTGTGTACTTAATTCTTCCAGTACTGCCAGAAACATAATGCCATTCTTGTCACCAGCTGTGACAGAAACTATTACTAAAATGAGATAGTTTTGGAACATAAGCTTTAAAGATGGTAACACACCCATCTCGGTGGGATGACATGGATGTTACACAAACCAGCAGTGCAAACAGGGAGACAACATGTAATAACAGATTAGAAAATCTCGGTGTGGATTGGGTTTGTTTCCCATTGTCATTTTAAACTAACTGTCAAAATGATCAACTTTCTACCCAATGTGATTTGGTAGAACAAACAATCACATTTGGATTGTTTTTGGTTGTTTTTTTTTATTTGTTGTTTTTGGGGGGAGAGGGGTTGGATCTTCAGAGTTGCTGGTATTTAAAAAAAACAAAAAAACCCAAAGACAAACCTATGGAATGAATGCTGAAAACATGGCAAGAATTTATATCATTGATCAAGACAAGTTAATGTCTTTCTCCTTGGATGGTCCTTTAAAAGAAAGGGCTCTCTGGTTGCATTTACATCTAGATCTCAGTGTTTAACAGGGTTCAAATCTAGTTCTCTAAGGTAAGCCCATATCTACTGTTTGGGAACCTTCAGCGTCTATCTGGGATTCCAGGTTTGCAGAATGAATTCCATTAAATTAAACTAAATCCTCCCCCTCTCCCCCCCATGCACACATTAGAAGGACAGGTGGGATGTTAATACCGTACAATTATAAAGCAGTGATCCTATTAGCATAGTGTTTACATACTGTGGACTAAATTCGGGAATAATAAATCTAAGCAAAACAAAGTCCACAGATGGAGTTTTGCTTCAGAATTTGGTTCCATATGTTGCATATCTGTTTTCCCTGAACTTAATAGAAACAAATGACCTCTGACTGTTCTTAGGCTGGTGCAAGCCAAATGGAGGGAACTTAGGTTCCCATAGCAGTGTTTTGGTAAACTCTGGAAAGCTTTATGGATAGGTTCATATGTACATGAACTAAGTGTAAGCTCCAAGCTTTGGTTTTCCCATGTATAAAATGGGGATGATAATGCTGCCCACTTTTGTAAAGTACTTTGAGTGCTATGGACAAAAAATAGTTGTGTAAGAGTGAAATATGTTTGTTTTTCAAAAAGCAGGCACAGAAATCCGTAAGGGGGCCAATAGGTCTTAAAAAAATTTGTAAACTTGCAACTACTGCATAGCAGCAAAAGTCATTATGCACATGCATGGGGAATGTGTCATTTTTCCAATACTTTATGTTTTCTTTCCCAGTTGGAATAACACTAGAGTGGGAAGGAATCTCAGTAGGTCATGTAATCCAGTCCTCCACTCAAGACAGGATCCTCTCCAGCTAAACCATCCTCATCAAGTATCTGTCTAAATCTGATCATGAAAACCTTGGGGACTGAGATTCCACCACCTTTCTGAGTAGTCTGATCCAATAGCTAACCTGCTTTAAAATGAGAAAGCTCTTCCTAAAATCCAACCTAAATTTTCCTTTCAGTAATTTAAGACCATTGCTTCTTATCCTGTCCCCTGTGGCCAGATAACAGTTTGTCTCCATCCTCCACATAACTAATTTTCAGGTGTTTGAAAATTGCTATCAAATCCCCACTTAGTCTTCTCTTCTCTAGACAAAATAATCCTACTTATTTCATCTTTTCCTCATTTAAATTGCCATTTAATGGGATGGACAAACATTCTTATAATGGAGTAAAGATTTTTATTTTTATTATGTTGGATTCAGTATAATTCCTCAATTATTGCTGGATTTGGAACTGCGAATAAAATTCCCATTTTGTATAGATATTATGATGAGACCAGCAAGCTGTGAACTATTTCAAATGAAGAATAATTGTGGCTTAATTAAAAAAGCAGCTATTCTCCTTCCTACTTTGTGCAAATATTTTGTTCCATCTATGTGCTTATCTGGCTTACATCAGTGCACTATCTGAGGATCACAATAACTAATGTTTTACTCTCTAAGCAGTCAACTGAAATAGGGAAGAATGGCACCACCCCTCATCCATTTTACAGATAAAAAAACTAAGGTCCAGGAAAACAAGTGGCCTGCCCAAAGTTACACAGGAAATCTGGAGATTCAGCTGCTGAGGGGCTCAGTCTGCCAGCCCAGGGCTGCTCCAACTGGGCTCAGTGTTCTGCAGAGGGGCTGACTGGGGCATGGAGGGGCTTCAGCATGGGGCTAGCCAGCGGGCAGCTCCCGCAATGAAATACCCTTGTGCCCCAGCCAGTTGCATCAGCATCTACATGCGTCTTGCTGTGCATGAAAAAACTCCGCAGCAGGGTAGTAATTTTATTGACAAGTACTAGCCTGCTGCAGAGTTTATTATTTTCCTGAGCCCTTATAGGGGTGTACTTGTAGATGCTGAGATGTTTACTGTGGAGCTAATTAGTCAGCTTCACAGTAAACATCTCACGTAGATGTGCCCATTGAGTGTCATAAGTTTGCACGGAATATAACAAAAAAAAATAATCCCATAGGTCCTGTTCTAAAAAGCATATAGTTGATATATGTACAGGAAGATTAGAGGCAAAGCGAAAGGGAGATGAGAGTAAAACAAAATTGAAATCTTGAGAGTCATATGGTACATTAAATATGGTCATAAGTTCCAATATTGAGAGCATGAGGAGAGAAGTAAAATGGTACAAAAAATCTGTGGTTGAAGCAAGATGGAAAAAAATAAGTTATTAATTAAGTGATATTTGTTGGGTACACTATAAAAGGAAGGGCCAGGCAATGCAGATCCATCTGGAAACCAAAAGAAACACAAGCATGACTGTAATAGGAAAAGACAAAGACAATGAAGTCAGAAACATGGCCAGGGCACAGGTACAAGATAAGGAGAGATAGAAGGTGCGGAGTGCAAGTAGAAGCAGTGTGGATAAAGAGTTTAAACTTGGAGTTTTTCAGAGTGAATGCTGCCTGCAGATTTTGCTTTGAAATCTCATCCTCCAGGAAACCATGTTTTAAGGTGCTGCATATTCTGGCATCCAGGGTTTTTATATATATATATATATATATATATATATATATATAAAATGTCTTTCAAGTCAGTCAAGTCACATTATGTAACTTCACAAAAATTATTCATTACTGAAGATCACAGCTCTTCAAGGCCAAAAATACTCTCATATAGGACTGACCTCCTGTCTATTATCAGGCCTTTGATAATAAATACAATATTAATTCAGTAGTAAAGCCTTATATCTGAAAAACAGCCAGCATTTTATTCAAAGGGAGAGATAATAAATGGATATGCAGAGGTTTCAATAACAAAAGGTGAGAAATAACATGAATAGGGTTAGCAACTTAAGTGAATACATTAGCGTGTTAGCTCAACTTATAGTTTGGGGACAGGGAGAAAACTTAATACGAATAGGAATTCCCTACCCCCCATTTTAACTTTCATTCAGTTCCAGTGCAGAATCTTTCAACAACATGAACATGCTTCACTAAAAGCAAGAGTGGTAAGTAGTAAATGCTAGGCCTGTGCGAGTGGGCAGCTATTTGATCCAGCTTTGGATCTGGCTGCTTCAGATGCCAGTAATCCAATCCGGACTCTAGACTGGGTTCCCACTTTGAGGCGGCCGAAGCACTTCGAAGCTTCAGAGCCACCTCGGCGATCCGGCCATAGGGTATAATGTGGAAATCAATGAAATATCTATAACTTTGTTGTTTTTTGTCTGGTTTGGATGAAACCTGCAGGGATGGTAGCCTCTGCTGAGAGCATAAAGCCTGCCAAGTTTCAAGAAGATCAATGCAGGGATTTCTGGGAAACTGCACCCTATATTTCTGAAAGCAAAACTTATGTCTCGTGTACATGCTAAGCCACAGTGAGGTCAAAGCTGCTGGGGTGGTGGCCCCTGGTGAGGCCACAAAACCTGCCAAGTTTCAAGGTGATAGGTGCAAGGGTTTGTGGGGAACTGCACTCAAGCTTCTGACAGGCAAAACTCATCACATAGATGACTCCGTGTGTGTTAAGGTGCAGCAGGGTGAAAGCTGCAGGGATGGTAGCCCCTGCTGTGGCCACAACTGTCTCTGTCTTGGGGCAGTTGATTTTCTGCATTATTTCCTGTCCTTAGGATGTGGTTTTGTAGGTGTTAATGAATTAATGAACAATGATTAATACCTACAGAACTAAAAACTAAGGAGAGGAAATAATCAATACAGACAGTCAGCTGCCCCAAGACAGACACATTTGCACAAGCACCCATGTCACAAGTTTCGCCTATCAGCAGCCAGAGATGCAGGGCCCCAGAACCCCCCTGCACCCATCTCCTCAACAACCGGCAAGCTTTGTGGCCGCAGCGGGGGCCACCATCCCTGCAGCTTACAGCCTGCTGCACCACAACACACACGGGGTCACCCATGTCACAAGTTTTGCTTGTCCACAGCTTGAGGTGCAGTTCCCGCCAAACCCCTGCACTGATATTCTTGAAAATTGGCAGGCTTTGTGGCCTCACCAGGGGCCATCATCCCTGAAGTTTTCACCCCACTGTGATGTAACGTACATGTGACATGAGCTTTGCTTTCAGGAATTTGGGGTACAGTTCCCCCCAAACCCCTGCACTGATCTTGAAACTTGGCAGGCTCCATGCTGTCAGCGGAGGCTACCATCCCCGCATGTTTCATCCAAATCAGACAAAAAACAACAAAGTTATAGATATTTCACTGTTTCCCTGCTATGCCCTATGGCCGGACCTCTGAAGCACCTCCAAAGATTTTCCAAAGAGGTTCAGGAGCTCCAAACTGCTTTGGAAAGGCTAACGGAGACAGCTCTTCAATCCGGACATGCTGCTTCAGATGCCAAATTGTCGGAAGCTTCTCTGGATCCAAAGCACAGTCCGAAGCCTTGCACAGTCCTAGTAAATGCCCTTTCCCCATCAAAAATGAAGGTAAATAAATATCAGTGCATTTTAAAAGTCTTTACAAAGGCTTGTTTTCTTGAGAATACAAAATTCAAGTAGCATTTCTTGCCAGCACATATTTCTGAGTTATGCCTCTGATTATTGTTCTGGTGAGATGTTTGACAGATGATGTGCAAGTCAAGGTTTAGTAACTTCTTTTAAGTCTATTTCCTGGTCCATGCTGTGGTTAATGTATCGTATTATACACGTTCATCCAAAAGGACTGAGGTCACATAATCTGACCTGCATAACACAGAGACCAACAACTTGTTATTGAACTAGAGCATGAGCAGGATCCTTAGCTGGTATAAACTGGAATTACTCTATTAACTTCGGAAGTAATTGTCACCTAGGGATCTGTTGGTATATCATTAAAATACAGAATATGCACGATCCTGATTTAATGACTGCAGGAAGAATTTGCCTTCCTTAATGAATGCAAAATTCACTAGTTGGGCAAAGCAGTCCCCATCATCAGTTCTATTCACAACTGAAAAAATTGTCCCATTGTTTTGAATGTTTCGTATACCAATTTCCAGATATCAGGTCCTATTTTGCCTTTGCCTGCTCAATTAAAAAGACCTTTGCTGTAGCATAAATTATCAGGTAGACTTTCAAAAGGAACATACAGGTACATCTCCAATGCATTCAGAGAGGTAACTGCAGCACATGTACGAATAGTCACACTAGTCATAATCAAGCTAGCTGGACTGCAGTAGAGAACATTGTCCTCAAAGAGGCACTTGTTTTTAATTTTGCTATAGTTATGTCATTGAACTAAGTCCTAGTCTTGTATGCAAAGACTGAGGCCTCTGCCACAACTTCTTCCTTCACGTACTATAGCCCATTACAGCACTAACAATGCTCATCTCTCTAGCAAACTGATTTTTTTTTTATATTTGCCCAAGGTAGACAGTTTATTTTCATTATGTACCTCACCGACAAATATGTTCCACAAAATCATTAGCACAAGACACTGAGATAAATCCTGCCTGCGTCTCACACAATCTTGCTTAAGCTAACAGGGGCTGTGTCTAAAAGAGACAGTGACTGCACAGTAGCGTCACATGGCAGAAAGTGTGATGCAACACTACTGCGCAGTAGGGGTGTATTCGATATGGATTCGGCCTGAATTGGGGAACAGCAATTTGATTTGTTGATTCAGATCACTGTCCTAATTCGATTTGGCCGAATCCGAATCTGAAGATTTGATGCTTATTCGGCGAATCAGAGATTCAGTCATAGACACAGCTGTAAATGTTTTTTCTAGCTGCCTCGAGGTACCAGGTGCAACTTGTGAATGCTGCGATGGTGGGATGGAAGAAGCATCCCACAGGAGCATGAGGGGGTCCCCCATATGCTGAGTGGTGGATCTGGAAGTGTATCGGAAGTACTTCTGGTCCACTTCTAGATTCTAGATCTGCTGCTGAGCATGCAGGGGACCACCCCCCGACCATGCCCTCCTGACTCAACGATCAGCCACATGGGGATACTGGGTGCCCTACCCCAACCCAGGAGACACCAGCCGCCAAGCCAGAAGGCAGGGGGAGGGGTCCCCCCACACTCTGCAGCAGACCCAGAAGTGTACCGGAAGTGCTTCTGGTCCACTTCCGGGTCTGCTGTTGAGCGCACTGGGAACCCCCCCGCACTCCTGTGGGATGTTCCATCCACCCCACCATCTCAGTGTTCACGAGCTGCTAGTACCTTATAGTATTTAGAAAAAACATTCAAATCTGTGTCTATGTCTGAATCATCAAAACTTGCTAAATCGATTTAGAGGGTTCTGATTCAATTCAGAAAGATTAAAGGGTCTCCTGATTCGATTCGGATTCAGAGATTTGGCCGCTAAAAATCGAGCCAAATCGAATCAGCGGGCAAAGCTTCGCACAGCCCTACCGAGCATTAATCACGAGCTACTGCTCAGTCAGCACCACAGAAAAGCCATTTCGCAGTGCAACTGTTGAGGAACTCCAGTTGCAACGCAGTGATGACTGTGGGGTCAGCATCTCACGTAGACGCAGCCAGAAAATTAGAGCAGAACTTGTATCAGTATGCATTGACAAATGTATTGTTAAATAGAGCTCTTCATTCAACTCAGATTTGTAACAGAAGAGAAGCATCAAGCAAAATAAGAACCAAGAGAGAAAAACGCATGAAATTAAAATTAAATAAAATAAGAAAAAAAAAAATCAATTACTCCTTTTTACCACTTTATTTATTGATCTCAGTTTCTTTGCTAAGAGAGCACAGTGACAGTTCCCTTCATAAAACCAGAGATAGGTTAGATAAGATTAGATTTTAAAAGATTAGGTAGATAAAATAGATTAGACAAACCAGACAGATAAATCAATAGCTAGATGACCCATAAGTCAGATACCAGATTTATCTTTTTATGAATTCAATGACTTCCTACTACATGGATTTGAATTCATCCCATAGCTTGCTCAGACGCAGTTACCTCTGTCAAATATAAGTACTAGTCTTTGGTCCAGTTATGTTTAAATCAGAAAATCTGAAGCCAAATACATTTAACAAAACCCTTTAATACTGAAATAAAGGTAGCAATATCATGCCTCATTAAAGCAGTAATATTTCAGTTTAGGGCTTGTTTTTGTTTTTTAAGGAAACACTTGATAGGAAAAATGGGCCAGATTCTTCGTTTCGCTAAAGCTCATTAGTGATGCAAAGAGGCCATAAATCCAATTTTAAAAGCCTCCCAGGTATGTTATAGGCAGAGTTTTCTATAAGGAGGCTTCTGTAGAGTCAGCTGTCCCACAAAACCTCACCCCCAATTTCTAGGGCATCACCGATGGAGGAGGGGTGGCTGACCCAATTTCTTGAGTGGCTTGAACTGTTAGGATGTCCCTTTGGGTCTTTTGCTAACCAGGTGCAATTTTGAATAGTCTTGAGGCTGATTAAGGTAGCACAGGATCAGGAAAACAGAGAGCCACCTATAGTCTCCATGCCTTGGGCACTGCAAAATGCCAGATGCAAGGATTAAACCCGATCCAATTTGTTTTATTATGTGGGCTGTGTTAAGATTTATGATGCCCTTAACATTTTCTAGATGTTAAGTTCTGAAGGTTTGTAAATGATGTGGCAGATAGGCACTCTGTAGGTAGCCACTTACACACACACACGTACAGCCACACACACACACACACACACACAATGCAGGTTTGGGGTTTGGAAGGAAGGAGAGTGTGTCTGAGGATGTTTTCATTGTGCAAAGAAAACTACGTTGTGTCCTCAATGAAAAGAAACATCTTTCAATAAAGAGCATTTTGGTAGATCATTTCATTCTCCAAATGCACTATATGCACAGCTGGTTAGACAGCTATATCAATAAGAGCATACCTGCAGCTCAAACGGGTTTCCCTTTGTTACACAGGAGCTGAGAAAGGCTATGTGAAATGCCCACACTATGGAAAAAGATTTTTACTCTGATACAAAATGAATGATGTTTGCTTTCCAATAAAACCTGTTTGCAGTCATTGTGAAGAAACATACACACTTGCTACTCTTTGTGTATCCTTTTCAAGGCGTAGCTTAATCCCCTCTTTGGTTACAATTTACAGACATTGCGGAGAACATGCCCTGTAATATTCCAGCACCTTTCCTCAAATCTTATTTTGATTCTACTTCTGACATTTACAGTCTTTACAAACAAGTGCTTTTCAGCAGCATCAGCGTGCATTGTCTCAATAAAAATGCCGCTATGAAAAGACATTAAGGCTAATGTAGTGCATTACCCACCTTGTGCCCCCAGTCTATTTTTAAAAGTGATTTATGGAGAAGATTGATACACATAATTAACCTAATTTAAGTAATACATGATAAATGCTATCATAGAACCCTGCTTTAAATTAAACAAAATTAAATCCTGACAAAAATTTACTATGCCGCAGTTCCCAAATGAGTCTATGATTTAATACAAGAGGTCATATAGAAAACTCGTGTTTAAAATAGAACGAATCTCATTCTTGCACTATTAATTTGGGTTCTTTACTTTCTTGACTTGACTTTACTTTCATTTTTCAGATATATATTGCATATTATGCTTAAGTAGCTTTTTATTATACTATTTAAATTATCTGCACTGTAGGTGATAAGAACATCTTGATAATTGTATTGTATTTCTACCTACAGCATTTCATTTCAGAAGTTGTACTTGGCCCTTGTTGGCCATTACAGGAAAGAAGTGGATTAGTTATTTCTTTAAACAACCCAACAAAAATAAAACTGTTTGATGGATCGATGCATTACACCTACCTTAAGCTTCTTTTATAGAGGCAAAGCAGTAAAAAAAAGGGACTGTATTGTAAAAAAGAATGACAGATATCTCCTTTTTCCGATGCAACCTACCATGAAACACAACTTAAAGAGTTTTCTCTGTGGCTCCCATTCCCCTCCTACCTACACTGGGGCAAATACAAAAAATAACCCCACTAAGCTCAATGAACTTCATTGCTTGTGTAAGTGAGCAGAGGATCATATCGTATGTGTATAAAGCCTAACTACAAAATCCTTAAAAATCAGACAGACCTGCACAATTCTGCTCCGAATCTGAAAAGCATATCTGGCTTCTTCAGAATAATAACTTTCTTCAAATATTAGATGGTATTAGGGGTTTTGTTTCTTTGTTTTCTGGGATTTTATTCCTTGTAGACAGCCTCATAGTATCTAACCACTTCAGAAATATCCAGTTTTCAGCCCTATGGCACCTAGGTAAAACAACATTACCATCCCATTTTTCAAATAGGGAAACTGAAGTACAAAGATCTCCAGTGACTCACCCCCAAATTACAGTTGCCTTGTACTTGAGCCAAGGCCTGATCTACTGGCCTGGACCCTCAGTTAATGTACATTATTGCAACTTTATTGTGGAACTATAACTACCTACAGCAAGCAAAGACCTGGTCCCATGTCCTCTGATCCTCATTCTTCAACCTGCACTGTAAGGCTCATTTTCCTCCTTCAAAACTAGTTAGTTCCTTCACATCCTGCCAATAGTGCAGATTTGCAAGAATGAACACATCTATAAGCAGCACTTTTTCCTGCCATGGGCGGAGGGTTGGACTTGATAAGCCATTGAGGTCCATTCCAACCCTAGCATCTATGAATCTATGAACATAGTGATTACTCTGGAATCCAAATGCTGCTGCGGGTTGCTAATAGCAGTGCAACATTTCTGTCCATGGTTGTCACCGCAAAGTACCATACCTATCTGATGTACCCAGAAACACTAATCACTACTTGAGTTTGCTGTGATTTAATCATATGAAAGGATTACGTTTGCTATTCAAGATAGAGTGAAAGAAAAGTGCACGAGCTGGATATGCCCAAAAGAACCATGGAGATTAAGAGCCTATTTTTGCACTTGGTTTCAAATTGCACAAGCTACAGAGCCAGCTCCACTGTCATGAAATTCAAGGATATTTAATGGTACACCAAGGCTCCTAGGGTTGTTGGGCACTTTTCAGGAAGACACCTTATCATGTACCTGGTTCTGAACAATCTTTTTAATGCCTTTTTTTATTTGTCAAAGTCCACAGAGATGGGAATTTAACCAGCCACTTCCTGTTTTCTCCTGCCTTCCCAACAATTTTCCATTACTTATCGGAAGGCTATAGAGACAGACAGGCATGGCATGCCGGTGTCTGTTCCATAAGAGCACTAGAAGTAGGAATGATTTGTTGGGCCACAGAATTTGAGGCCATTATTCATATATGCTGATTCGAATGATGATAATCTCAGGGATATTTGTGACCAAGATAGAGCAGTCTCATAAATCCAGCTAAGGAAACATTGTCAGAACCTCATTTGCTTTTCCTGAGCGTACCCTCCTTCCATGCACTGTGTCTCTGAAACAAACTGTAGACAATAGCAAGTCTCTGCTTTTCTGTAAGGCTGTTGCTAAACTGAACAATAGTTATTTTCCCATCTCTCAAGTAGGATCATTCTTCAGATATTTCAGAATCTCTAATACTACCCTGGGGAAACGTCGCACATCATTTCCCAATATCAACAGCATTGCATCAAGTCTGCATGCCTCCCTCCTTGCCTTAATCTCCTTACCTTTTTGCTTTGGTGCTGTTGAAATACATTAAGTTATAATCTGGGCCGTATTTATGAAAGAACATATTTAATGTAATTCTATTTGTAAGAAGAACGAAAACCCAACCTATCCAGGGCTCTAGCTTGGATCAATAATAAAAATGACAATAAATGATAATAAGGTTACAGCATCCCAGTGGCAGTACAGCAATTGTTTCAGCAAAAACTCAAAGACTTTTTGCACCTGTTGAGCATTATATAAAGCAGACCTCCAAGCTTCCCCCATAAGCTGCATCAAACCAGTCTTTTGCAGCATACCACTTCAACAAGCTAAGGAGGATAGTTGGGGAAGCGCTGAGGACCCAGAGGGGAAGGGAATCAGATGTCGAAGGTGAGTGGTTGCTCCTTAAGGAGACGATCCTCCATGCCCAAAGGGAGGTAATCCCAACAAGGGTCAAAGGGAGCAGGAGGGCACATAAACCCCCATGGCTCACTAAGAGCATCCGGGAATGTCTCCTTGCTAAAAGGGAGGCATATACCCAATGGAGAGATGGGGTCATCGCCAAGAAGGACTATGTTATAGTCGCCCGAGGATGTAGGGGGGCAGTCAGGAGGGCCAAGGCAGAGTTGGAGATAGGACTAGCTTCCCGGATTAAGGACAATAAGAAGTCCTTCTTCAAATACATAGGGGGTAAAAAGAGGGTCCCGGGTAATGTGGGGCCCCTGCAGGACACGATGGGCAACTTAGTCATCACGCCAGATGACAAAGCTAACATATTTAACGATTTCTTTGCCTCTGTCTTCCTAAGTAGGGACCAGTTCAGCCACCTCCCTGCTGGGCCCCCCTCGGGCCCCGAGAGAGACACGCCTGGGCCAAGGGTTAGCGAGGAGTTAGTTAGGGTACTTCTGGAGAAGCTGGACGTGTTCAAGTCCGCTGGTCCGGACGATCTTCACCCTAGGGTTCTACAGGAACTGGCCGAGGTCATTGCGGGACCCCTGGCACGGCTCTATGAGCACTCGTGGTGCTCTGGCGAGGTGCCGGAGGACTGGAAGAGGGCCAATGTGGTCCCTATCTTCAAAAAGGGAAAAAAAGAGGACCCGGGAAATTACAGGCCAGTTAGTCTGACCTCAATCCCGGGTAAGCTCTTTGAAAAAATTATCCTGGCACACATCCAGGAGGGCCTTGCGGGGGAATGCATGCTCAGGGGCAACCAACATGGGTTTATCAGTGGCAGGTCTTGTCAGACCAACCTGGTGGCCTTTTACGATCAGGTCACCAAATCATTAGACGCAGGGGTTGCTGTGGATGTAGTCTTTTTGGACTTCCGGAAGGCTTTCGACACTGTCTCTCACCCTGTCCTCATCAAAAAGCTGGGAGACTGTGGTGTCGATGCCCACACGGTCAAATGGGTCGCCAACTGGTTGGAGGGCCGCACCCAGAGGGTGGTAGTGGATGGGTTCTTCTCGACCTGGAAGGATGTGGGCAGTGGGGTTCCGCAGGGCTCGGTCCTCGGGCCTGCACTGTTCAACATCTTCATCAGTGACTTGGATGAGGGGGTAGAAAGCACCCTGTTCAAGTTTGCTGATGACACTAAGATGTGGGGGGATGTGGGTGCACTAGAAGGGTGCAATAGGCTACAAGCTGACCTTGACAGGTTGCAACGGTGGGCGGATGAGAATAAGATGGGGTTTAACACTGATAAGTGCAAGGTGTTGCACATGGGGAGGAAGAACCGGCACCACACTTACAGGTTGGGGAACTCTCCTCTTGCCAGCACGGAGACGGAAAAGGATCTTGGAGTCGTCATTGACTCCACGATGAACATGGGCCGGCAGTGTGGGGAGGCAGTCAAGAAGGCCAATCGTACCCTATCATGCATCCACAGATGCATCTCGAGCAGGTCCAGGGAGGTGATCCTCCCCCTCTATGCGGCACTGGTCAGGCCGCAGCTGGAGTACTGCGTCCAGTTCTGGGCGCCACACTTCAAGAGGGACGTGGACAATATGGAAAGAGTTCAGAGGAGGGCCACTCGTATGATCAGGGGTCAGCAGGGCAGGCCTTATGAGGATAGGCTACGGGACCTGAACCTGTTTAGCCTCCACAAGAGAAGGCTAAGGGGGGACCTTGTGGCCTGCTACAAACTGGTCAGGGGGGATCAGCAGGTATTGGGGGAGTCCCTGTTCCCCCGTGCGCTGCCAGGAGTGACCAGGAATAACGGTCACAAACTGGCGGAGGGTAAGTTTAGATTAGATATTAGGAGGCGCTACTTCACAGTCAGGGCGGCTAGGGCCTGGAACCAGCTTCCAGGGGAAGTGGTGCAGGCTCCTAGCCTGGGGATTTTTAAAAGGAAGTTAGATGAGCACCTTGCCGGGGTCATCTGACCCCGGTGCTCTTTCCTGCCAAGGCAGGGGGTCGGACTAGATGATCTACCTAGGTCCCTTCCGACTCTAGCTACTATGAAACTATGAAACTACCTGCAAGGTCAGTAAATGCAAGCTATTTGACCCAATATAAAAGCAAATTGCTCAGTCCCCTCACCAAGAACATGCTGGCCAGCTCCCCTCTTTTCTAAATGAGATGATTTCATCTCAGTGACATCTACGGACTGTGGCATAGTACACAGAGTTGATTACTCGGCTAGTCTGAACATGCTACAACATGCTCATTTTACACACTTTATCATTCTAATATTTCAGCCTCATTTCAAGCCAGATTTTCCACAAGGGTTTGGTTATCTTTTAACCTTTTCAGAATACCAGGTTCAAATCATGTCCCAGCTGTAGGTGCCAACTGACTACCAACATGGTCCCTAATGTTTAAAGCATTATGACCTTATGAATGTACAAAGCTTGTTGGAATAGGAAAGCCAAAGACACAGCATAAGTATAAAAGTATACAGTGTCACTTTTGAGAAGCAGCTACAAATTCTGGGATGATAATAAAAGGATCATGAATACCCATGGAAGTTATCACTGGAGTTAAGTGATTGGACTGATGTGTAATTATTTTTCTTACCTGAATTCTCAAAGGTAGCAGTTGGGGTAGCAGTCTTTTCAGTTGGCGTCCTCCGATGCAGTCTTGATGTATGGGTCAGCTATACTTCCATTTTGCTTCAAGAGAAGTTTTACTGTTCAGGATCATGTCTGCAGTTTCTGATTCTAGAAGATAAAAGAAGTGCAAAAAAGGATGTTGGATTTGAATACAAGTGTGCAATACAGCTTGCAATCCACAGATCTTACAGTAAAAAAGGTGATCTTTTCTTAGAACAAGTGGCCAGAAAGCCCATTTTCATGATTGTATGTTTGAATGTTATTTATTACTATACAAACCTCAGAATTACTTGTTTGTATTCCATAGAGTCTCCTTATCCTAGGCCTGGAACTTCTTAATTACACTTTTACCCTTGTATGTTCTTGGTCTAGGAAACATCTGAATAATCAGACTGGGTATACTTCCTATAGAGAGGTAAATTAGGGAATTATAGCAGAATGACCCAAATTTCCCTTTCACCTATTTCCAGCTTGAAGTATTATATGACCCATGACAGGACTAATTTGATTGCTGTCTAGTTCTTTACGCGTTGCCTTGTTACCCTTGACATCCCCAAACTGATACTTTTTCCAGAGTACTTTGTCTGTCTATATTTTCCAATTTCTGCTGTGTAGGCGAGTCTGTCTTAAAATCATTTTCTGCGAGGTTTGCATCTTGACATCTGCTGAGTCATAACCACAAAATGATTTCCCCATGATGGTTGCAAGATAAATCAAATAGACTAGCTGGTAGTGATATTGATTCTGCATCAATCATAAAATCCCCTGAACATTACGGCAGCTATTGAAAAGTAGATGATCCACGGTCCCACCGGTCCTTTTGGTATTTCTACAAGTTGAATGCAGAGATGCAGGTGCTGTATGCCACACTGTTTAATTTCATCAAAAGAAGCAGGAATGTACTTTGTGTACATCATCTTTGTTTCTGATGTCCTTAGGAAAGAGAGTTCAAAGACAATTTTTACACTGTACAATGAATGATCGAAGGGAAAAAAAATCTACACTTTTTCTTCATTGCTCATGAAGCATTCTTTATTCCCTTTGCTCAGGATGAGATTGATTTTCTAATATGATCTCACATAATGATTTTCTAGGATAACTGGATATGTTATGACTCAACGGGCAACAACATTTAATGTATTTTCCTTAAAAACTAGATCCAATAGTGTTTTTAACAAGTGTGGGGGACTGGAGGAACCTGGCACTAGGAACTCATAAAAACTGCCTGAAAGATCGGTCCAATTTTCTTCTCAAAATGTACTGGTGTAGATCTATCATCACTTTAATCGATTTTAGCTGTCTAGCATTTCTGGCAGACACAGGCCTCCATACAAAGAGTTAGCAGAGTCAACAGGAAGCCAATGTCATTTGTGATTTTGGATTTACAGTGATGGGCTGAATAATATAAGGATGCAGTTACTGCAGGTTAGCTATAATCCTAACCCAAATCACAACCACCACTCCTGACACTATCATCCCTTCCAATGAAACCGGTGCCATTTCTGAGCACGCCAAAGCATCCAGCTTGTCTACTTTGCAGGAACAAAACAAGCAGTCGTCTAAAGACATACAAGGATACAGGGACTAGGTAGTGAATCCAGTTTGTTTTTCCCCTTCTTGTCTTCAATGCAATTGTAAATAGAAGCATTTCACTAATACCTGAGAGTTTCTTCTTCCTCGAGAAGAGTCCAAACTTCTAACTAACCTGTAAAATTGCTTCCTGTTCCAGCTAGACATTTCAGAAAATCAGGCTGCTAACGCAAGGTTTTCAGAGATCTTTTTCAGACGCTGGCTAGAGGTTCTCAGTGTTTCAATAAACATCTGCACTGTTTGATGCTCAGCCAAGTGAGCTTTTTGGAGTTTCACTCAGGCCAGTAATTAAAGGTGCATTTAGGCTGTCTTAGCTTTAAAAGGGCTCTAGTGATCAAACAATGAGTGCACGAAAATATATTTGTTTGGAACGCATAAATGAAATACGAGGGGGGAAACAGTACAGTAGGCATAACAATTTATTTTATTTCCAGACTACAGACAGGAAGGGAAAATTACATCCATTTATGGACATTCTCAGGGTATAACAACTAGATGAACGGCATTAAAAATGTGTGTATGAAATATTACATGGGTGAAATCTTGATTAAAAGAAATCATTAAGCGTTTATTTGGCTAAACTAAAGAAAAGTGGTGTTCAATCATGAGCAGGGGTGCTTTTTGTTATTGTTGCTTTGTTGGTTTTTAATGTTTAAGTGGACAGGAGAAATGACAAGAAGGACTAGAGCACAAATTCTGAAATAGCCAGAGGGAAAATATCTACGCAGATTTCGCGCAAGCGGAAGCGTATCATTTATTGTTTTACATCATGTCACACTTATGAATCAATCATAAAAGGTCTAAGTGGAAATGAACAGCGTCCACAGAGAGATCTCAAAAGTCTCAGAATCATTTGTGGTCCAACAACATGAGTTTATACTATAGTGGTTTTAAAATATACAGCTTCAGAGCACTGGAAATATAGCAAACACAAAGAAGCAACATATAAAACAAATATATACCCCTAAAATGGCCCACTTGTGCTATTGAGGACTGGAAGAAATAAACACAAAGCGTTTTCGAGAGCCCTGCTTTTTCTTCTGAAGTGTGTTTATGAAGAAGCCAATTAAGACCACTTGCCTCTGCACAGCAGATACAGCATCTGCCTAAATTCACAGACAAGGGAAGGTTTGATCCAACAGGACTGGAGGTCAGCTTCAGAAAAGCACCCAATATTTGCCAGTTTCTCAACTAACACGCACTCTGCCCATCCCTCCCATCTGTATGTGTGAGCCAGAAACTGCATAGGAACAGACCTTTTGAAAAGTAAAGCTAAAAATCACAGAAAAGCAATTCAACTCATAATAGGCAACCTTCTCTGCATCAGATTATAGGGAGAACCCAAAGGCAAAGTGCACAGAGATTGCATAATAACATAGGAAAATGAAAAATTACAAGATTTCTGAACTTTCTTTTGAACATCAGTACAATTCCTTCTAAAATTTAGTCCAATGATTAGGTCAATTCTGTTCAATTTGCTCAACCCTTCTTTACAGAAAGCAAATTGGCCATTGCTGGCCTTTATTCCATCAACGTTACCATCAGAACAGCAGAGAAACTACATCGTAGAAAGCAGGCTTCACTAGGATAGAGGTTGGCAAAAGGAAAAATAGGAAAAGCAGTTGAGCCTGTATTTGGGGGAAGGCTGGAACCCCGATATCAGGCCCAGAAAGGGAGGAGCAAGTGGGTTAGCAGTGAATTAGTCGTGATAACAGGGTAAGGGGGTAAAACAAAAGAAGGCTGTATTGAAACAAAAGAAAGGGAAAGGGCAGTGAAGTACAACAACACAATAGCAATAGCACGGTAGGTACAGACAACTGGGAGTAAACCGATTCAAATGAAGATGGAAAGATACCATTCAGTTTAAGCCGTGGGCTGAGTAAGACCAGATACTCCGCGAGGCCTACGCTCTAGCCAGCGTCCCAGCAAGAGCAGCGGCCTTTCCTCTTGTGTCTAAGAGAAGGATGGCTCACACAGACCCAAGCACTCTACGGTTTGTAGACCCAGTGACTCAATGGTGTCACTGAGAAGTTGGGTGGCCATCACAGAGGACAGTCCAGTTGTCCTCTGTTGATACGAAACCTGACGCCTTTATGTCCTCAATTTTTTTTTTCTTTTCAGAAGATCTGTTGTCTTCAGAAGGTCTTTTCCCTTGAAGAGGAAAATAGAGGACATAAAGGCGTTGGGTTTGGTAGCAATAGAGGACAACCGGACTGTTCTCTATGACAGCCACCCTACCGAGAAGTGGCAGCAGCTTCACTTTATCTGCAAAGGAGCCTCTGCCTTGGAGAATCTCTCCAGCAACCTTCTCTTACCGACCACACACTTGCTCCCGGTCTCCACGGACCCACCACATGCACAGACACATGGTTTCCCTCACACGCACCACCACACTCATTGCCTCGGAGGAGCTCGCAAGCACCTTAAATACTATCTTTCGTGCCCTGTCACCCCTTCAACCTTCATCCAATCATCCAGAGTTGCCACATGCCAATCACCCCTTCTCCCAATCATCTTCACCGTTCATGTTTCCATTCAAAGTCGTCTCTCCACTTTACCTCACGAGAGGTCCCCAAGTTTCCCGCCACCTTCACAGTTATCCCCAGGTGTGCTCAGGCGCTCAAACTGGGCCATCAGCAGGGATCCTGGTTTTCTTCAATTAAAAAAACATTTACCCCCAATTTGAGGTTAAATAAAGTAACCCCTCGTCCACATTTTTCCATGATTAAAACAAAACACCACTATAGATATATTTCTATATTAGTGCTGTTTCATTTAAATCATGGGAAAATGTGGCTGTGGGGTTACTTTATTTAACCTCAAATTGGGGATTTTTTTTTTTTAATCAGAGAAAACCAGGATCCCTGGTTCATCAAGTCAAGAGTCCAATCATTCCAGAGAGTTCCGGCAAGTTCCTTTAAAGGAACACCACCACACAAGCGTGGGTACCGAGCCAAAACACACCGTACGTACAGCAGGGGCAGAATTGTGACCGAGTCTCCTCCCTGTTTGGTAGCCAAATCTTTATTTTCTTATCCTTAGCTATTAGCAAATACTCCTGCACCAAAGCCAAGGTGAACTGCAAAGAAGGTGACTCCAGAGTAGGGATAAAACCCCTTGAAACACAGGTGACACCAACTTTTTCTGAAGGAAAAAGCTGCATAGCCTTCTATTCCTTAGTATGGGAAACATCTTATGCCATACAAACTGTAAAAGCCCGCATACCCTTGAGGCACCAAAACACACCCCTTGACAACAGTTTTATCTAATTTCTGGTCTTGTATCACTTAAAAAGAAAATATCCAAGTCGGTTTTTACCACGTTGCTTGTCCAGCAAGATCTTCTTTGATTTCCCTTGACCATTTAAAATGAGTTGTGATTTCCGAGCTCCTGGAAACATCACCCCCTCCTTGATAACTCTTACTGCAATAAAAACAGTTCATTTGACCATTGCCTGATAACACGGTGATTTAAGCAGGTCATAGCTCCACTTATGCTGACACCAAGGAACAGCTGGGCAAATGGGACAAGGCAGAAGAAGAGAGCATTTCTTTCTGTGGGTAAGGCAGAGTGAATTTAAAGGTAAAAAATACAAAAAAGTTTTTCCTTAAAAACGTCATGTGTGGATGCTCTGATTCTGCAGCCACAGAGTTCATCAAAGGGCTAATTAGCAATGACTGCCTATGCAGAAAACCACTAGCCTCAAGCTCTTTTCTGGACCACTCCAGGTCACAATGCCATAAATACCAGAAACTCACAGATGTCACAGGCTGCAAAGGTCCCTGAGTGGGCTGCACTTGTTAGCAAGGCCGTAGCTATGGGATGAAGTGCTTTTGGAAAGGCAGCTAACGGGAACTTGTCAGCACTTTAGGAAGACACGTTTGGTTACTACTTGTGCTATTTGTTCTACACTGTTAAATTGTTGGGGAGGTTGACCTTGCTAGGCACACTACCCTGAATGTGACAGAAGCAAGTGTCACGCTCATGTGTTAATGGTTATGCAACAGGGCAGGCAGTAATTAGTTATTTAACAGGCCCTGGGCCAGGGTGAAGCCCTGTTAAATTAGTTATTTAACAGGGCCAGGGCCAAGCGTGAGGAAGCTGATGGGAAGCAGGAGAGACGTTCTCGGCAACTCCTCATCACCTCCCAAGAAACAATAAGGTTTTTGTCAACTCACTGGGAGCATCTATGTAAGACACTAACTGTGCAGTAACCTAATAACACTACGTAGTAGCGTGCCAGGCAAAAACCATGCTAATATGCCACTTAACAATAGTATTAGGCTACTACCCAGGAAGCATCATGAAAAACCTGTGTGCTATGCTAGTGCACAGTAGCATAAATTGCTGCGCATTGATATAGTACTTGGTTATCCAAGTACCAGACCTAACGTGCAGCAACTGCAGTGTATTAATGAATGCATGGGTGCACCCACTACATGCTATAGCCTAGGACGCTGACCAATTTTTGATTATAATGCCCATTCTCAGTAAAAAGGATTGGGTACCATATTTATTCTAAGGATTTTTTTTGGCTAAGTCCCCTCCTTGCAGGATGGTAGGCTTGTTACAAAGTATATTCTATATGCTGGGTAGGTGTTAAAATATTTCAGATACAACCCAGGAAGCCTCTTTTTTTTTTTCTTCTTTTTCTTTTTTTAATTCTGCTGAATCAAAGCACTTGCAGAGCTGATGCAGTCATCACCATGGTAATCATTCCTGAAAGGCAGGAGGGAAGGCAGAGCTACATACTGCTTGCAGCAAAATGCGGGTAGTCAGCATTACACTTGTGCAAAAACCTCAGCTGTTATACTCCACAGAGACTTGTAAAAATATTTCCATTGGACTGAGACACAGGAGTTTTCAGTCGCTGGAGGTTTGCTCTGTGTTCAGATGGACTAAATTCAAATTCAGTAGGAACCAATACTGGGAAATAAGTGTCGCCTACTTGCTCCCACTCTCCTCATGAACAAGGCTGGCAATTAGGCAGCACAGGCAGCTAGAGGGTCCTGAGAATATGCCTTAGCATCACTCAGGATGTCTCCTCTCTCACACACACACTCAAGGTTTTATTCTCTACAAAGTTCAGATGAAAGGGATGATCTAGACTCATAAAGAGATTTTCCAGTTCTACATTTGTGACAGATATACTCGGCATAGTTGTCCCAGTGTGTTATCCTGGGCTGGGCTGGGCTGGCTTTTACTGCTCAGACCTGATGGAGAATGCCTTGCATTCGAAAGCTTGCCTAACTCTATCCCAACTATGCAGCTGGTCCAATAAGAGATTTCACCCTGAGAAATCCTTGCCTCTTGCATTACTTTTCAAAAAAATATCATAATTGATTGACTCTGTCCTCACAAATATATTTCTAGAATAAGTTATACAATAGTTTACAGATTGTATTGTATGCCCATACCCAATCACCCCAGCTGCACTCGCCTTCCTCTGTCGGCTGAACTGACAGTGAATCTGTGGAATGAAACCCAGAGAACTGCTAGGTTCCTGATGTAAAAGTTTTATATTGATTAAAAAGACTTACATTTCTGAGTTATATTTCTCTTCCAGGCTGGAAAATCAAATCACCAGAGTGTGGGGTTGTATTCATCATGGAAGTGGTTATAAACAGACTTGGGCACAGTTAAACTCTATATTGTTTGCACAAATAATCTCTCTGTATTGGTAACATAATTCTGACATTCAAATAACAGTCCATTCAGTCTTTGCCCTACTAGTTAACAATAATCAGTGGAGGAACATGCCAACCTGTTGCTGTATCCAGGCCTTTTAGGTTAGTATCAAGTTTAGTAACTGAATTAATGCTGTCAAAAGTTGACAGCAACTGCTGAAAATCAAGCCAGGGTTTAGTCTGAATATTTTAAACATAACATAAAAAGGGGGATCATTCCCTAGAGATTGTAAGGGAAAAAAAATCCCCAAATTTAAAACAAATCCAAACAGTAATGAGTTGCCTGATTGTGCTGACGTGACCCATTGACAGTATAGGCCTTGACATACATCTGGGCACCTCCTTATCTGTGACAAGCATTAAAAAAGCAGAAACTGAAAAATACACTTGCACCGGACAGCAGCAAGCTGGTGCTTTTAGGCTCTGGTCCCATACTTCCATACCTAACTGGATCCTAGATAAATGCTACCTCTTATTCTGAATTTCTCCTTAGAAGAATTTGGGGGGCCAGGCCTTGTTACCACCATGCCATTTCTATCCCACACCAGGAAAGGGAAGGGAAAAGCAACTGCCCCCAAGCAAATATCCCTTACGTAGGTAAAGCACAGGGGTAGGGGTTAGGGCGAGAGTACACTGGTCTCCACAGACTGGGGCTGTCTTAAAGTCCTTTCTGTAGAAAAGCATCCTCAGTGATAGTCTACTTTACGAGAGGGTTTTGCCTTAGCACTGAAAAATAATGCAGATTCCCAGGGGTAGAGCTGATGCTAGGTTTTGTGTTGCACGCTTAGGTGCCACAAAGGTTGGGAGAAGGTTGCGGCCACGTCTCCTGCTCCTGGGCTCTGCCGTCTAAGCTGTGCCTTCTGTATAGGAAAGCACGGAAACTGCCCAAAGGTCACTCTGTTTCTGTGGTTCTCTGTAAGAAGCAACAGAGTTTCCATAAGATTTGATAGCCTCCCAGTGGATGAGCAAAGCTTTAAGCCTGTGGAAATATAACAGGTGGTAAGAGTGCAAGATGCTGTCTATCTGCTTACAGTAATTGCTGACGAAAAAAACAAAGACAAAAATCCTCCTTTCTCCTCTTCTTCACTATAATTGTCTTTCCCTTTTTCCATCAGGTTCCTCTGCAGGTGAGTTTTGCAGCACTCCCCACTCTGTGGGCAGTCTGCATTAAGTGCAGAGAAAAAGCTAGCTAATCTACCAATTAAAGAAATTACCTCCCCTCTGCCTGACTCCACCACAGGAACTTCAGATCCAGCTTTCAAGCTGTTCTCATTTAAGGGAGCAAATACGCCACCTATAAAACTACCATTACCTAACAAGTGGAGAATGATTTTGCTAATTTGCTTTAATTAGCCAGAGCTTCTAGCGCAGTAACATTTTGTCCCTATCAAACCATCTTTGCTTTTAAGTCAAGGAGAAGAATTACAGGTATGCATTGGTATGTAAAGGTATTTGCTCTGTAAAGGCATGGGGTTAATAGACAACACTCAAACCTCTCTCTGAAGTCACAATCACTGGTAGTTAATCCTCAAAGAAAACAAATTAAAAACATTTGTATACAAGAGACTGTCACTTTTAAATACTAGTATTTTATTTCTCAAAGGCTAAAAATTACCAACCTATCAGCTGAGTTAAACTTAAAGCCTAAAAGAAAAACATATTAAACTGAGATTTGCTTACTATAGGCTTGGAAAATTATTGAAAAATATATAAACCCAAATTACTCTTTTCAGATAACCACTGTATTTTGTTAGAGCATCAGCCCTGGATCGAGTGACACATAGGAGTATACTTAGTCGTAGCAGCACCGAGGGGTCCAATTAAGTCCCCATAATGCTATGCATTATGCAAACACATAAGGAGAGAAAACTCAGGAATCATCATCTCCAGTCCAGGTTCTGCACAGATTTAAGCAAATGAATAATCTATCCCATTCACTGAGGGGGTGGGAGAGATTAAGTCACTTGTCCAATATCACTGACAAACTGTGGAAGAGCCAGGAATTAGCAATGTACCTGAAGGAAGCCAAAGTAGCAAAGACCACAAAACCTCTGCCACTTACGGTTCTGTATTCTTATTCTCTTAAAAATCTGAGGAAAGGAATCAAGTAACACAATATAACTCTTCTCTTAAAAAAAAATAAAAAAGCTCAACTTCCTTCCCTTCCCCTTCAACATGCACTTCACTGAAAATTGCATGAAACGCACAAAAAGCGAAGGGTGATCCACCTCTCTGGAGGACCATTTAGGTATTCAGGAGCTAGCCCTGTAGGCTAAAGATAAATATTAAAATATGCACATAATATAGTACATAAAGAATTGAGCAAGATACTGTCAAAGTTGTAGGATGGTGGAAGATGTGATTGCAAGATTTCTGCAAAGATGAGAGCATCTCCTGTCAAACATTTGGCTTCATGGAAGATTCACAGACGTTTAGGGCTGGAAGGGACCGCATGAGATCATTGGGTCCAGCCCCCCCTGCTCTGGGCAGGAAAGACTCCTGCGGTCAAATAACCCCAGCAAGGTGTGTGCCCAGGCTCCTTTAAGAAGATCTCCAGGGGTATTTGTTAGGCCCGTGTGAGTTGGCAGCAATCCGATCTGGCTTCATATCTGTCCGCTTTGGATGGCCACGATCTGATCCAGAGCTCTAGACCGGGTTTCCACGTTGATCCGGGCGAAGCGGCTCCAAAGCTTCAGAGGCGCCTCAGAGATCCGGCCACAAGGTATAATGGGGAAATCAATGAAATATCTATAACTTTTGTTGTTTTTTGTCTGATTTGGATGAAACTTGTAAGGATGGTACCCTCTGCTGAGAGCATGAAGCCTGCCAAGTTTCAAGACTGGTGTAGAGGTTTGGGGGAAACTGTACCCCAAATTCTTGAAAGCCAAACTCCTGTCATGGCTGTGTGTTACAACACGGGGGGGAGGGGAGGGGTGTTAAGAACTGCAGGGGTGGTAGCTCTTACTGAGGCCACAAAGCCTGCCCAGTTTCAAGGAGACTGGTGCAGGGGTTTGGGGGGAAACGAACCTCAAGCTGCGGACAAGCAAAACTGGTGCCATGGCTAACATTGCGCATGTTAGGCGCAGCGGGGTGACAGCTGCAGGGATGGTGGCCCCTGCTGTGGCCACGATGCCTGCCAGTTGTGGAAGAGATTGGTGCAGGGGGGGCTCTGGGGCCCTGCACTCCTAGCTGCTGAGGGGCAAAACTTATGCCAAGACTGTCTCTGTCTTGGGGCAGTTGATTGTCTGTATTGATTCTTTCCTCTCCTTAGCCTGGTCTTGTAGGTGCTAAAGGATGCTCATTAAGTCGTTATGTAGTAGCTAGATCCTGTGTATTGAGCTGGTCCCGGAGTGAATCATGATTGATTGATTGGTAACTGGTAACAGCAGCTTAGCAGCCAGGCCTGCAGCAGTGTCTCCCCTCCCCTCCCCAAGCCAGACACAGTCAGTCCCATGAGCACCCATGGCACCAGTTTTGCTTCTCTGCAGCTTGAGGGGCAGTTCCCCCCAACCCCCTTCACTGATCTTCTTGCAACTTGGCAGGCTTTGTCGCCTCAATAAGAGCTACCACCCCTGCAGCTTTGACCCCCTGTGGTGTAACACATAGACATGACAGTCTTGCTTTCAAGAATTTGGGGTGTCATTCCCCCCAAACCCCTGTACCGATCTTCTTGAAATTTGGCAGGATTCATCCTCTCTGCAGAACCTACCGCTCCTGAACATTTCACCCGAATTGAAACCCCCCCCCCAAAGTTAAGATATTTTATTTTTTCCCCACTATAACCTATGGCCGGATCTCCGAGGCGGCTCCGAATCGCTTCGGGAAGCCGAACAAGGCAGCTCTTCCACCCGGACGTGCTGCTCCGACCCTGAAGTGTCCGAAGGTCTCCGGATCCAAAGCACTGCACAGCCCTAGTATCTGTACTACCCCGGCTGGGAGTTTATTCCAGGGTCTGCTTCAGCAGGTTGTCAAAACGATACATGCAAGTATTTTTATGGGGAAAAAAAGACGCTCGTTTTTTCTGTTTCCATCCCAATGAAGAGTATCAGTGGAGTATCCCCCCTCTTGAAGTCACTGCACCGTGCTATTTTCTTCATAAACTCTGAGAAGGAATAACTCCATACTTTCCCAACCTTAAATACCTGAGCTTAGAACATTTGCTAGTCCCATGGGTAAGGACAACCTAGTTGCAGAAAATATACAAACAATGCATGTTCAATAAAAATAGTCGGACTTTACTGGCCAATACTTAGGTAGATGTCTTTGTGCGGTCCAGAGAAGAAAGTCAGTTACTGCTTTGTTTTGAGTCTCAAATAAGCTTTTAAAATTGCTGACTGTCCCAATCTGGAAAATGAAGTCAGGGAGTAAAATGAATCTGTATGAAAAAAGCCATTGCTCCATTGAGAAAATAAAAGTAGAGGACATGCATATTAGAAACAAGGGTTTGTGTTTTTACAATTTAAAAGATTTAAAAACAAAACTGAACACTAAATGCACTGTCAGTCTTTAAATGACACCGCCAAGGCTGGCGTCCTTCCCTAGTTTTAGCATTTCTGGAACACCTAAGAACAGTGACAGGAAGATGGCAAACAATAGTCATACTTACTGTTATTTAAACAGTGTCAAAAGCATAACAGGTATGTCTGAAACCAGTGTAACGTTTCATGTCAGAGTATAATACTTACAAAATCCAAACATTTTTTCAGCAAGTCATGGAGCAGCAAAGGATGTTTAATGCCTGCTATACATGAGGTTATCTTGTTGCTCATCTATACATGCTATTAGAACAGCAACTCAGGAACTTTTCTGATCTTTTGCAAAACTTTCTTTGTCAAGGTTTCCCTTCAGGCTTCACCACCTTGACTCATACCAACGAGGCACATTTTGCTCCAGAAATTGCATTTATTTCAGTTGGGTTTCTCACGCAGTAGTGCACTCTTCACATTACGGGCAGAACTTGGCCTTGACCTCTCAGTCTGTCTTGGGGTTTTTTGTTTGTTGTTCACCGTTACGAACATGTGTCCAATGACATCTCCCATATTTTTCAGCTCTAAGAAAAACACATTGACACCTGTGCAATTTCTGTTCAGAAGTGTGTTCCTCCTCCAATTCTCATCTAACTTTCACCTTACTCCAAAACATTTCTGGGGAAGCCATTACCCCAAGAATTGTCCCTTCTGTCAAGTTGATTTCAAGATTATAAATAAGTCACCATAGTTAACTTAGTTGATAAATACCTACTTCTAGTTTACAAGATTGAGGGTTGTTTTCGGTGCCAAACAGAAGGATCAAGTCAATATTATGATTAAAGGAAGAATGGAAATTGGCTGTATTTATTTTTACCCTTCCTAAAGCTCGAGCACATGTTTGGAGCAGTTCAAATATAAAGTAAATTCTTTATTAGTAGCATCCATATGAATTTGGGTGATTACTCAGTCACTTCTAATAATAAATTTAGTCATACTCTGTTATTCAGGGATGATAATCTCTCCCCCATAAACAGTCACATGGAATATTCTTTACTTGGGCAAAATATCTGTTATTAAGTTGGTTTGATATTTCAAAACTGACAATTACCATAACAGATGGCACCTGATGTGTGCTGACATCTCCTCTATAGCAATCCTTTCCAAATCAAATAGTATTGAATGGATCCTGTCAGTCAAACACCAGAGGCAACTAAGATTTTCCCCTTGCACACCAAATCGGAAAAATATGCTCTGGAATAAATGAAGGGAAGCATCCTGTTCAACACAAGCCAGAATTAACAAATCACTTACAAAACCCTGTTTTTGTCTAAGCATTTCACTGTGGCCAGAACTTCCCAGAGCCTTATTTACAAGGGTCCTGAAAGCCTACAACTCCAGTGAGCTCCATGGGGAAAAAAGCCACACAACCACAGCAACAGTGCTACTTACACAGATGAGCAACAAGATAACCTAAATCAAAGTTATTCTTCCACTCAACATTAAGACTGAGAAGGGGCCAGGTGGTCATTATATCAGCATACTAGTGGCAGATTTCAGAGAAAGTAGGCCCAGCTGAGCATCCATCCATCCCTCACATTTTCTATCATGATTAAAAAAAGTCTTTTCTCTGTAAGGTTTTGTTGGAAAGAAAAGATCTCTTTCAAAAAAAGCAAAAAGCAAAACATGCTGTTGACTAAATAGCACTCGGAGCACTCCAATTTTGTGTCTTATTTTAACCACACGCTGATCCAAAACACCATGTTATGCAGCTGGGTTTGATAGTGTTACCTTTTGTTCTCACATCAGCACCCTGCTCTGACAACCGTGCCCACCTATTCTTGAGCAGCAGCAGAGCTCTGAGGCTTTGCAGTTCTGCTTCCCAGTATAATCTGGGTATAGTCTAACTGCAACTTATTTTTATTTACACAATCCTGGAACGGCAACAGTGAAACAACAAGCAGGAAACTACTTGCAAAGTTTTCAGCCACATGCCAATCTCCCAGAGAACAACTGTATCACAAGAATTTCTCCCTAACTAGAGCAAGAAACCTCCTCTGCACTCAGTGTTACCCATCTGTGGACTGTACTTGTATTGCAAAAACTAAAGAGCACACAGCACATCCTCCTAAGATGAAGGATTTGCTCACATGTGGAGACCTGATAAGTTTTTAATTAACAATAGCCCCTCTCAAAGCAGAGAGAGGCAACACCTCTGGGACAGGTGGATGGGATTAGATAATACACAATAATGCTAAGGTTAATGCACAATAATTAATGGCTTTCACATTTATTGTGCTTTTCAGGATCGAGACATTTCATACAACCTCTGCAGGAAACGTTCATTAATTCTGAAGAGCCTCATTTAAAGGGCTAAACAAATGTCCTAATAGGCATTTAAAAACATTCAGTCAAGGTCCCTATGGTGTGGCTCCCACTAAATCAAAAATCCTGATGACTCCCATTGGTTTAACAAGAGTTTTGCTTTCCCTTCTCCAAGAGACTGTTTTGAATCTCCAGTGAATTGTCTGAAATCAAGGGGCATAGCTGCTGAATATTTGTTGCTCAAAATATCTTTCTTTGTCCTCAGATCATAAAGCAACCTAGAGACCACAAGGGAGAGGAGATAGGCTGGGGAAGGTCACACAAAGGAACGCATTCTAGTATTCTTATTGATCATTATGGCCAATGACTTTTCATCGATTCACCAATATTTCTGGATTCCAGTTGTTTCAATCCAAAACCCTGCGGAAGCTACAAATTAGTTAAATCTGCATAATAGGAAATTGGGTGAAATTGTCATTTCCCTGCAGCGGGGAAACAAAAGATAATTGATCTAAACAGCAATGCAGATTATACTGGATAACAGTTTGTGATAGGTCTTGGAAGAAATTATAAAAATCTGAATGTACATACATTTATTGCTGAAAGCAGACCTTTGATTAGTTAAAGCTTGTAAGGATCAAAACATAGGGCAGACTGGACCAGAAAGAAAAAGCTGGGCAAATACATTATAAATAAAAGCTGTTTATCTTAATAGGGTTTTGATACCGGGGTTAGGTTTCTAATGCCAATGACCCGATCAGCTTAATTAGCAGCTAGTTTGGAGATCTTTGCAAGAATAAGTCCAGAGGTGCTTTACTTAAATTATCATTCTTTGCCCTTAGCAAGGGGATTAGTCGCCTTACATCTCTAATCTAACATGCTGCATACAGGAAGGATATTGGCATGTTTATGCTGCTGAGGAATTCGAAAGTAGAGATGCAGTCTTTTTGATGTCAGTGTATGTCAGAGTGCAACCAATTCACCAGCTCACAAAGAACATGTGCAACACGGGAAAGAATATAATTTGCATACACGTACCCCATATCTCAATGCATCCAAACGGTAGACATTTATAAATATATCGATCTCATACACCCGTGCGTGCAATTTGCTAGCATAAATTCAGTGAAGTCATGGGAATTTTGTCTGTAGCAAATTCAGAACATGACTAAAAGCAGTAAAAAAATATGGATAAGCATGTGCACACACACACAGGTTGCCAACTGAGAATATATTATTTTGCTACAAACTCTGGGTAAATAATTGAGTAAATTAATTTATTATTATTATTAAGCAGTCAATGCATGGAAAAAAGTTAAAATGTAAAATATTCGTGTTTCAACTTAAGTGGAAATCCATGGTGATCACTAGAGAATTTCTTTTCCCGGGAAGAAGACAGTCCTGTCAGAGTTTCTGACACATGATTTATCTTTCCAGTGATGTGTGCATTATTTCAGCAATTTAATCTCACTTGCAGTGCTGAACTTTTCCCTCTCATAACAATGATGATGCCATGACATTTTCACTAACACAAGCACTGAAACAGCGTGCTCCTGAGCAGCAAGGGGGTTCCAATTACAACTATGCTTCCAAAACTTTTGAGACTGCATCCTGAAGCCTTTATTTTCATGTTCGGCACTAAGTCATACGCACAGACACCTGCCAATGTTGTACAAATACCTCCAGTGGCATGAACAAAACTGAGCAAGTGTTACTCGTGTGTATAAGCACTGTGGTGTTTGGACCCTGATCAAGAGCAGGGACAGGATCAGAATCTTGAATAAGTGATGGCATTGTGACATCCACAGTCCACGTCTGCTCTCTGCTAACACTGGGCTACTGCCTGCCGACTGGTATGTGCTACTCAACACAGCCCAGGTTTGCAACCACCAGTCACATATCCATGAAGCAGGGCTGGCAAACACATTATATTGCAAAAGTGGTTTGCTCAACTGACTTAAGGAGAGTTGCATTGGCTTTAGATTTGGACAGGACGCATACGTGTCAAAAGACCCTGGCTTATTTTCTTTTATTTATGCTGAGGCCAGCCCTGGCCAAAAAGACTTCTGGTTTGGGGATTTGTTATTTAGATTGAACCAGACCAAAAAATCATAAAGCATTTTGAAATTTCATAGGCACTGGAAAATTCTGAAATAATCTTGCTTAGGAGACTCTGATACACAGCTTTTGGGAGGCTGCAGTGGTTCAGTGAAGTAGACCAATGCAGCAGTAAAACTGATGAGACTGACAATTGCATTGGACTGCTGCCTAGAGCCTAAGGATCTGTGACTCCACTTGGCTTCCAGGGCTTTGGGGGGATGAATCTACAACAGAACCTGGAAGAACGTGGAGAGCTCAGTATTTAGAGAGACAAAGTCCTGGACTGATCCACCCGCCTAGTCTGCCCCAGAACCAAGAATCCTGGAGACATTGTGCCCGTGGCACTTGCCCAACCTGCCTGAAACCAGCCAGACATCAGCTCCCTCTGATTCCACATAATTTCTTTAAAACATGTTGGTTTCTGCAAAACAAAAGCCTTTGGGGCTCAATATATTTGTAGTTTCCAAGCAACTCTAGCCGAGATCTCAGTAAGAAAGAAAACCAAACTGGAACATGTCAGATCCCAAAATGGTAGTGTACATACGTGGGCACTGTATATCTATACAAGCCATAGTATCCTTTTGTAAAACTTCAAATGGTAAATACATAAAAATTGCAGGTTTATTAATTCAAACAAGGCTGTTTAGCCTTGATGAAAATAGTGATGAAGAAAAAAAAATATTTGCCTTTCCTTCGAGTAGTTTTACTGAACATTAAATAGAGGAAACAACCCATAGGAATCCAGGCTGCTCTCACATTCTCTCTCTGTCCCAAATGTTTAATATGAGCGATTCAGAGAAAACACAAGGGACATCACAACCTTTCATGGTAAGTAGTGTCAGAGCTGAAGCAACAGAAGGTCAACTATCCTTCATATGAGGTTCACGGGGGAAATTTACACTACAGCTATGCCGTGCAGTGCGACCGTACCGCAGAAAAGCTGTCTGTTGTAGCATCAGAACCAAGAAAGATTTCAACTTCCAGTCTTCTTTTTAACTCTGCGCTTGCATTTTCATCTTTGTAAAGAGGTTCAACAATGTAACTGTTCTATATTATTAAGCATGTAACTGTTTTATATTATTTCAATTTTATATTATATTTCTTTTCTTTTATGTGTAACTGCCGTGCGGCACTCACATTTATGTAACCTTGAGGCCTTTGCTGTTAACCAAAGCAAGCGCCTGGTACCGCTTTTTGCTGCCTTGCAATTTTTACTGTTAGTCTAAACAAGTGCCTGGTACTGTGCTCTGCTGGCAGTAGGCCACACACCTGTACTCTGTAAATTTTACTTCTTATCTAAAAAGTGTCAGTTTTACAGAAACAAAACTTATGTAGAGAATCTGCCTAGTAACTATTATGTAAAAGAAAATTATCCTATCTCTGTATGTTTAACTTATATCATCATTAGTGTCATAGAGGCAGTCCAACGAACATCTATAAAAGAGGCAAAAAAGCAGGAAGCAGCAGAGACGACGGCCGGAAAACTCTGTAGGCCTGATCATCCTACAGACCGGTTCCTAGCCTCCCCGCCTGGGCATACCCCAGCGAAGACAAAGGCCTCAAAAATCCGACAACTGACAATGATTCACCGTGTTACAGTTTTGTACTGTATATCCCATTCATGAGCCGTTGACCAGTTCTGGGACTACGGAGCCGGCAGCCGCACCTAGCTTTGGACTAGTTCCACTGTTGGAGAGCAAGGGCTGGCTCTGGAACCTCGTGAACCAACGGACACCCTATAGATTATCCCATTCATGAGCTGTTGACCAGTTCTGGGACTACGGGGCCGGCAGCCGCGCCTAGCATTGGATTAGTTCCGGTGTTGGAGCGCGGAGGCTGGCTCTGGAACCCCGTGAACCAACAGACCCCCTTTGTATCCAGCATACTGTAACTGAAGAAACATCGGAGACTCCGCTTCTCGACTGCCTCTCATCGTAGCTTAGACAGCATACCTACGCTCGCTATACTTGTATTTACTGCAGCTTCGTTCCAGCCGGCCTCCCCTCTTACTCGTAAGAGGGTGAGGCCAGGTGAGTGAATAAAATCTTTTTGTTTAACCTTATATCTACTCTGTAATAACTTCTACTACTAACATCCCATCTCAATGAGCCGTTGACCAGTTCTGGGACTTAAGGAGTCGGCAGCCGCACCTAGCATTGGACTGGTTCCAGTGTTGGAACGCAAGGGCTGGCTCTGGAACCTCGTGAACCAACGGACACCCTATAGATTAAGAAACACTAACAACTTACTCCAAGTCGTCTACTTGTGCCAACTTGGTGAACCTCAAGGGCGGCTATAAAGCTACCTCAATCCCGCCCCACAAGCCGCGCGCTCGCACAGCTCCGCAAAGCCCGCGGCTCCCCTAAGCGGTGCCAGAATCGCTAGCCTGGCATTCCGCCACAAGCAAAAAAAATAAAAATGGAAATAAAAAGAAATCAATTATTTATACCATATATCTTGCCTTTTTCTATTTTTGAACTTTTCATGAACATACTGCAATTTGCAGACATTTGATTTTTTGTCTTTTTCATCTATCAATAGTTCATGTACAGATTGTGGCAATATTTAATAGTCAATCCCTGACTCTGCTTCTTAAATAATACCAGCCTTCATTGTCCATTACTTCAATTTTCTTTTCATCATCATCATGTTTTTCCTTTCCTGCTTTCTCCTATGGCACTTCTGTCAAGGAATCTGATCCATAGAACTAATTGCTACAATTTACTTTGACCATGGATGCCAATAAGCCACTTAATAGACTCAAAACTGGCTAGGGAGTCGATCTGCTGTGAGTTGCTCTCATCATATTAAATATGGTCATTTCACTGGTACACTTGTCCTATTCTTTGCATCATCTACTTATTATACTGAGTTGGTGTTTCTTATCCCATACCAACATTGTGCATTGTAACAGGGGACCGGCTTGGGGCGGATCTTAGTGTGGCCCGCCCACCTGTTCCTGGGTTAACTGCCCATGTTCTTTCTCGCCATGCCTTGTTGTTATAATTAATTAGTATATGTTAATAAGCGGGAGGCTGCTTATTTTCTGCCCCAATGCCAGGGGGCTCTATCTGTGGCTCCTTTCCTTCCCTACACCACAGCCCAAGCCTCGCAGATGGCATCTATAGTTCTCATTGTCACTGGCCCCCACTCTGGGCCCCATAATCCTACTATTGAACCCCACCTGGATTCCCCTCATCAGACGGTCTCTTCCACCTTCATACCGGGCAACATAGCTCCCTGAGCTGCTTCCTCTTCGGGTGTGATCCCCCCACTGGGACCTTTGGCTCACTGGCCCTGGCCCACCTCCAGGCCAGCCAGAACCCCAGGCCCTCGGCTCTTGGGTGTTCCTCATGGTGGGCCCCACTGGCCCTTCGACCCTTCCAGTCCTGGCCCCAGCATGGGCTAGTCAGGGGAAGTTCAGACAGGCCTGAGTCTATGAACCTTACTCTTTCACCATGGGGTCCACCTTCCTGACCCTCCAACAAACAGGTAACCCACCCAGTTGTAGGGGTTAGGGGTTAAGGAGCCCCGACACACCTTTCACCAGGGTGGTAACTGGCTTGGCCTTTCCTGGGGGCTCCCGCACAACTGGGAGCCCCACCAGGCCACCCACTCCCAGCAGGGTGCGGTTTTAGGTCATACCCAGGACCAGGACCATCCCCTACAGCTCCTCCCTTACCTCCAGATGATATCAGCAGCCCTCCAGCCAGGCAATGTTATTGCCTGGCCTCTCACAGCTAAACTGCCCTGTTTATATGGGTAGCCTCCGTTCCAAAATGGCTGCCCTCATCAGGCACCTGGCAGCTGCCAGCTCCAGGCCCTTAAAGTGGTAGGCACACACAGTGTCCTGCCACATGCGTCCTTTAGGCATAAGCTTTATTTCTATTATCATTTTTTAACAGCATGCATTTATATTGCTTAACACAGTGTGACCTTCACCTCTAACTGAGGCTTGAAGGCACAACCATAGTAAAAGTAATTATTATTGACAATACATTAAAATTCAGTCTTTTTATTAGTAGCAAAATGGTGAGAGTCTCCATTCTGGTGCAAATACAACAATACGCCAGAAATTTGCTTCAGCTAATCTTCTGAAAGAATCAATTGAAAATAACTTGTTTGGTTAACATTACTCCCAGCAAGCACAAACGTTTGAATATTTGTAGAAAGTCAGACAAAGACTGCTAGCACATTTACAATAAATATCATTGAAAAGTGTTTTGTTCTATTTTCCTGCTCTGTATTTCAGCCCTATTTCTGAATGCTTCTTGTATCTACAATGCAAACTTGATCCCCAAACCAGCCAGACATCTTGGAGCAATCCTGAATTTATTTTAGGTTGATATTGGGTTGAAACTTTCTTTAATATTTTAGCCTCCTTCCCTCCCACAGGACACATTTCATGCTTAGATATTGCACCATACAGGATTCTAGAAAGCTTGTTAGCAGTGTACTAGTGTCAACAAGATAGAGCTAGATGCATCTCTAGGAAAGAGCAATTCAATGCAATGTACTATGGAATGTGATTATGTTACCGATACATCAGTATATAAATGAATAACAACTCAGTAATACTGATAGAAGTCTAACTACAGTGCGGTGCATTTTGAAATGATACAGCATTACACTGGAATCCTAGAGCTATTATATAAAATATTCTTATACGGTACTATATACATTATTTAGGGTAATGGGAATGAGTTGCCAGTGAAGTATACATGGTTAAACTCTCAAGCAATATACTAAACACTGTAGTATATTGAATGTAAGCCATTATAACATTAGTTTCAAGTTTTCTTTAATAGTGAAAATCTATAGCATCAGTACAATCCTATTATACCATAAACCATGACATTTTGTGGTATTCCTAATAATAATGGAAATTTAAAAGGAAGGCGGATCAACTGCAACTACTCATAAATGAGATCCATTTACATTGCTATGATTTTTGTCAACCTCTTTCCTCACTTTTTTACTTATCTCAGTCAAGGGGAAAACCAAGATTGAGTTTGCGTTCTGGTGCCATTTAAGCTATTATAAGATGCGTTAAATTTCACTACCCCTCCCAACTGGACTTGCTGAAGTGGTGGACAGGATTTGATTAAAAACCAAACCAAACCCTGAAATTATTTATTTTTTTAACTTTGAGGTTTGAAAGCTTTGAAACTTTGAATAAAATGTCTCTTTAATTGGATACTTTTGTTACCTAACCTTCTGCATATCAGGATTCCAAAAAAGCAAAATCACAGGACTGGGAAAATGGCATAAGAGAGTTTCCTAACAACAATCTATCTGCATAGTTTTTTGAAGCACATACACAATATTCAAAGCAGTTGCATAGACTTCCAGGATTATTATAAATTTCAGACGAGTTTATCAACTTTGGTATGCAATCAATATGCATCTTAGAAGTCAGCATATCACACATGGAAAAAATAAGTTTAAAAAGTTTCTGTTCAACCCAGGTAATTGTCATCTTACCTTAAAAAGTAGATTTTTTCTGGTTTTGTTTTACAATATTCTGTATCAGTGAACAAGGTACGAAGCTAGGCAGCTTGTTTTCATTTTTAAAAAGACACATAATCAAGTCATAATACTGACAGGTTTAAAAGATCTGTCTGATCTTCATGATGTTTCCTAATGTTGTAAGCTGTCTTTGTATACTGATACAGTCAAAATTATTTACTATGATAGTTCTGTGCAAATGACAAGGCTTTTCTGCTGGAGATATAGTTTGTAGCTGAGCAATGCTGAAGAAAAATCAAGCTTTCGACATTCTGGGTGCGCTACATGAGACACCTAAACGTGCAGTAGCATAGTTGACTGTGCAGTAAGCATATGCATCTACACGTGTGCCTGCTTACTGCATAGTAAAAACCCATAATCCCACGTAAATTTGCTACCTGCAAATGCAGGAAGCAAATTTAAGCATGATTAGTTACTGTGCAGCAACAAATGTATAGATTCGGGTCTGCCCTGCAACTAGGGGCCTGGTCTCAGGTTAGCCCTAGGTCTCTGGGTTAGGAGTCTCTCTTGCCCCAGGGCTCTCTTGCCTCAGGCTTCAAAAGCCTGCAGGCATTTTGAGCTCTCGGGTACTGAGGGTGCTCCAGGCTCTGTGTCCCCCGGCAGACTGCAGCATAGCACTGCCAGCCTGCCTACACCCCAGTGCCACGGCCTGCCACTGCAGTGCCACGTGGCTGCCAGGACAGTGCCATCCAGGCCTGCAGGGTGCTGCAGCCTTTGGCCAGGCCTACCAGCCCACAGGCCCAGTTGCAGGCAGTTTCTGACCAGCAGGGTCAGCGCCACCTGCCCGCAGCCCACCGCCAGCAGCCTGCCCTGCGCCTCCAGGTGCTGCAACTGAGGCAGGCAGTGAGGGAATGCCAGTGGCCCTTGAGGTGGCTGAAGGCACACTCTACAAGGGGGGCTGATGTAGGGTCACATCCGTCAGGGCAGGAGCAGATTGGCAGGGTCCCCAGTGAAGAGGGGTAGGGCCACCACAGCACCCAGCTGCAGGTTTGGCACCCCTGGTTTTCCTGGAAGAAGTTCCTGGGAAACAGGGACATTAGATGAAGAACCAGGATTGCTTGGACACCTAGAAACATTTTCCAATTCAATTGCCATTGAAATCATAGAAGATTCCAGTGGACTTTTGTATAATTGGTTCAGGTCTTAGATACACAAACCTTACCTAACTGTACGAATTCCTCACTTGGGGCAACTTGGTATAATCAAGTGCAGTTAGTTAAGTTACACTATTTTGCACTAGCATATACAGTAATTTCAAGGATTTGATTTAATCACATGATTATTAAACTTGCAGTTGAAATGGCAAATCAAACTGACCTCCTTTGATTATTTTTTTCCAATTCAATAGAAAAGGCCTATTCCAGAATGGAACCACCATCTCGGAGGATTTTTATAATCTTAACTTTGTTCAGCGAATTATTTAAACATGTGGGTAGTGATTTGTCTCAGTCAATCAACACCCTGAAGATAAAAAAGTACACCTATGAACAGGTGATTTACTCTATAACATTGTATTTTTGCATGTACTTCCATTGTTTTTAAGAGTCAGATGTCTTCATTTTTAATTGCACATGCAATAAAATGTATGATTTAGTAAGTGCAAATATAAGTGCCATTTAGTATTTGCACACATGTCTATATAACAATTCATAGAATAGAGAATATGGATATATTGGACTGTTATTGCAGAAAACATGAAAACTATTGACTAAATGCGTTTTTACACCTACATCCTATGCCTCATAGGAGAAAACCAGCAGGGCTTAGAGACATGGACTGTAATGTTCTCTCTCCAGTTTCCGTTCTGTGCAAAGAAATGGAAGTTTTCTTGAGTACTTGAAATACATAGAGAAATATGAAATTCATTAAAAATATATAAAAAGCATGGCATGCTTTAATATGAAGCTGATAAAATAAGAACAGTACAAGAGGCAACCAAAAGTAGGTAGGTGACTTAACCATTGTGAGGCAGCACTTCCTACCTAATGAATGCTGTCTGAAGTGTTCTTAGACAGAGGGTATTATAGAGCACTGCAAAATGTCTTTAAAAAAAGATGCATTTCTGAACATTTCCAAAGTGGAGCTGAGTTTTGTGATAGTAACTAAACCCAGAACTCATTCAGAAGTTTTGATACCTATTTATATTTGAGGTATTACTGTGGCACTAGCCTGTAGCCTGCTGTAGAGAAGGATAATTGTGGGAGAACATCGTGTGCCTGGTGGAGACGGGTTTCTAGCAAGAAGGGAGCAGGTAGGCAGAAAATCTACCACACTTCTCATCTTCCTTGGCAGGTATTAAGTGCAGGAGAATGATTTTTGAACTTGCTTTTGAGCACCTCTTCAAGACTGGACAGCTAAGTCCACTTTAACACGTCTGTCTTGGTACTTTTCTGATTACTATACCTGTCCCACAGAAACTAATGCATTTTAAAAGACATGTACTGTGGGTAAAAATGCTCTAAAATATTCACTTCTGATTATAACATTCTGGCTAGGTACAGACATCACACACAAACCGGTATAAGTGACCAGAAACTAGTCTAAACCCATAGCTGAACAGAAGTTTGGGACATACAGACTGGTTTAAAAACAGCAGATCTTGGTCTAAGATGCATCTGGATCAATGGGGATCAGATCGGGTGTGCAAAATGGGATCTATTCGGTTCAGATTTTGCCCGAATCAGGGACAGTGATTCGATTAGTTGATTCAGATCACTGTCCCCGATTCAATCCAGCCATAGACGCAGCTTTAAATGTTTTCTCTACATACCTGGAGGTACTAGGCACAGCTTGTGAATGTTGCAATGCTGGGGGGGATGGAGCATCCCACAGCAGCACGGAGAAGGCACTGTGTCCCCCCTCCCCCACTTGGTGATCAGCCATAGGGGGACCCAGTGCTCCCCCAAACCCAGGAGGCACCAGTTGCTGAGCCGGGGAGGCAGACCCAGACATGGACTGGAAGTACTTCTGGTCCACTTCCCGGTCTGCTGCCAAGCACACTGGGGACCACCCACACCCCCCCACGCTCCTGTGGGACTCTCCATCTGCCCCAGCATCAGTGTTGAGGAGCTGCCTGCTACCCTGAAATATGTAGAAAAAAATATTTAAAGCTGGGTCTACGTCTGAATCGCCAAATCTTTCTGAATCTCTCTGAATCAATTTGGAGGGTTCTGATTTGATTCGGAGAGATTAAAGGGTCTCCTGATTTGCCTCAGATTTGGAGATTCGGCCACCCAGTTGGGCCAAATCGCCATCAAATTGAATCAGAGACCAAAGCTTCTCGCAGCCCTTGGATCTGACATAATTGTTTTAGGTTAGTGTGGACTATCACAATTCTGTATCATATCCCCTCCCGACTCAACTTGGGTTGCTGTCTGCCGGCATCTCAGCTGCATTTGTGGCAATCCCCACTCCCCCCGCACAGGGAGATGCACTCACCCTGGTCTTGCTCAGCTGGCCCCACTCCTGAGCTGACATAGGCAGGGGGCAGGGAGGAGAGGGGGAAGAGAACATCCATAGCTTAGTATTTTTCTATCTTTATAACAATGTCTCTTGGCAGGGGTGGGGGCTCCACACAAGGTGCTCCCCAACCTGTGGCTGTCAGCAGTGGGTTGGGGACATGGGTCCAGTCCTCAGCATGCTGGGAGGTGTGCTGGAGTGCCCCCCAACCTGCCGGCCTCAGCCAGTGCACGCTCCCCACTCCAAAGGACAGACTTGTGTTCTGTTCTCTCCTGAACTAACCTAGTCCACTTAGAGAAACACACCCAAGTTCATTTGAATCCACCTCTGGCTTTTTGAATATCAGTACCTGGCCTTTAGTTTAGAATCTAGAATTTTAGGTGGTTTAAACAGCAATAGTTCCACTTAAACTAATGATTTTTATCAGACCGTACATCTTAAAGCTCTTTAAAACTCTGCAGCATCACAAAATGCAACAAATTTCCCTTACCCTTCAGTTTTCCCATGACACTGTTTTTGAAATAGAATTTCTATGGAACACCTGAACGTTGCATATTTATATGCCAAAAAGACAGCGACAAAGGTATCACAGCTGAGTGCATGCCTACTATGATTCCCCCCCTCCCCCTCGCCGATGTACGTACAAAATTAACTTAAATATTCCAAACCCTGTTTAGCCTGAATTCCTGGTCACCAAAGTGGAGCTGTCTTTTAGTTGATGACATGCAGGTATTTCATTCAGTCTCTCAGTACCTGACAGTTCATCCTCAGCGCAGTCACGGTACAAAGTCACTCTAAAAGACAAGGGCTAGCCCTTCAAAGGACACATTGAATTGATTGGCAAGTACTTGGGAAAGCTTTTAGTATAGTCACCTTTATTTACTATGCAATATTTAAGTTGCTATCTGCAAACATTGTTTTTCAGGCCCCAACACCCTGCTTGAACAGAGATATTCACTGATTGTATGGCATGAAAACCCTGAAACAAGTAACCCTCTTTTTTTGTTGATTTTGAAGATCATACCAGCCTTAGAAAGACAAGACAGAGGTTGAGAAAACACACTGATTGGAGTTCTCTAACTGTGCACTGCAGATAAACAATACAGCACAGTTTGATTTTCTAACACCTCAGGCAGTAATTTGGCCATATACGCCAAACACTAAAAACAACAATTATAGAATAGGCAGCATGCAAAGATTAGTCCTTTGCTTGCCCTGAACAACATGGGACCTTCAACAGTAAATAATTTGTCAGCTGCAGTAGTATAGTTCCTGGGCTCTTTTCTTTGTGATACAGTCACTTTACCCTGCAGGCAGATCTACGATTCTAAAAGGATTTTCAGTAAAAATACTACGGCAAACGTCAAATTACAATTTTATAACAAAAAAAAAAAGGACTTAAGAAGCAAACCTTACTAAACTTAATCAGGATAAACTGTCACCTAGGATAGGGGGAGAGTTTAAATATAATGACCCGTTACTAAAATTATGATGCCACTTCATTTTTAATGTTATTTTCATGGTGACATAGAAAAGTATTCAAAGTAACCACTCAAAAAATGGAAGAAAAGTGAAAGAGAAAGGCTTTTTTTTCTCACTGAACATCACGGAAATAAGATAAATGAGCCACAGAGCAGTTTTCTAAAGAAAGTTGAATATAATAAAGTTGCATCTCTAATACTTCAGAAAGTCAAAGATTAGATGTTTAGTTCAGATTCAGTATGCTATGGCAAAATAAGTTTTAGTATTAAAAGATGCCATTAAAACTGTTATATAATGTATGCTACACCTCCTCATTAACTTTGCCAGATCATATCAATCAACATGATCGGGAAAGGCGAGAATTTTAGAATGACTTTATTCAGATGTTGGGGGCTGAAAAATGGAGTTGTTCATAAATTCCCATGTTTACCCATCAGCTGGCTATATGTGTTGTAAATATCACCACATTTTATGCCATCTTCTATAATCTACATATACTATTCTCTACACAAATATTTGGTAATTTAATTACAAAAAGGGTGTTTTATTTTGTATTTGTCCGTGTGTGTAGATGGGAAAAGGGGTACTGAAAAACCTATCAGAGAATCTTAGAATCATAGAAAATGAGGGTTGGAAGAGACCTTAGGAGGCATCTAGTCTGACTGTTTAGTTAGCAGCTCAAAGCAGGACCATCCCATCTAGATCATGACAATCAACACTTTGTCTAGCCAGGTCACCTCCAAGGATGGAGAGTCCACAACCTCTCTGGGTAACCTGTTCCAGTGCTTTACTACCCTCCTAGTGAGAAAGAAAGTTCTTCCTAATATCTAACCTAAACTTCCCTTGCTGCAACTTGAGCCCATTGCTCCTTGTTCTGTCATCTGCCACCACTGAGAACAGCCCAGCTCCATCCTGTTTTGAATCACCCTTCACATAGTTGAAGGCGGCTATCAAATCCCCTATCAGTATTCTCTTCTCCAGACTAAATAAGCCCAGTTCCCTCAGCCTCTACTCATAATTCATGTGCCCCAGTCCCTTCACTATTTTCAATGCCCTCTGCTAGATTCTCCAATTTGTCTACATCCTTTCTATAGTGGGTGGCCCAAAACTGGACACAGTACTCCAGATATGGCCTCAGCAGTGCTGAATAGAGAGGAAGAATCACTTCCCTGGATCCGCTGGCAACACACCTATCAATGCAGCCTAGTACGCTATTAGTTGTCTTTGCAATAAGGGCACACTGTTGGCTCATTCAATTTATTGTCCACTGTAATCCCCAGGTCCTTTTCTGTAGAGCTGCTGCTTAGCCAATCAGCTCCCAGCCTGTACTGGTGCAGGATTTTGCAGTTGTCCTTACTGAACCTCATGAGATTTCTTTTGTCCCAATCCTCCAATTTGTCAAGGACTCTCTAAATCCTATCCCTAACCTCCAGCATATCCATTATTCCCCTAACTTTGGTGTCATCCGCACACTTGCTGAGGTTACACTCCATCCAATTTTCCAGGGCATTGATGAAGTTACTGAACAAAACCAGCCCCAGGACTGACCCTGGGGCACTTCATGTGGCACTGGCTGCTAACTAAACATCGAGCCATTGATCAAGCCTGTAAATGCAAAGGTGTAACTATGCTACACACGGTTCTTTGGGTAGATGTGATATCATTTTTAGACCAAATAAATAGCTGGAAATTTTGTTGTTTATAAGCTTTTGGGAACAAACACCTTTCTTCAGGCATAAGGAGAGCTTGTTATTGTTTTGTGTGTTTTCCTGGGTGGAACAGAAGCCGAATATGCAAAATGCAGGTGTGTGCAAATACAGATGCATGGCAGTAAGGTTCAGAGGGAATGGGAGACAATAGGTGTGAGACAGGTTGTTGGAGAAGGGAGAATGTTGAACTGGTGATAGAATGCAGCTGGTAAAATGCAGACAGGTTACCTGGGGTTAATCAGATGGCAGGCAGGTTATAATGTACCATAAAACTAACGTCTATATTTAGTCCATGATTTTTTTGTATCTAGCAGATTGATGAAATGAAGTTCATAGGCTCGTCTACAAAAGGTGTTTTGTAAATTCCCCTTGAGAATTATTGCTGAGGATTGGAGAGAGAGTGGTTGTCTTGTGAGAAGTGGGTACCCACAGGTAATTAGGTATTTTTTCTTCGATAGATTTTTGGTGTGCGTTCATTCTGGTACACAGTTGTTTGGTTTCTCCTACGTATTTTTCATCAGGGCACTTAGTGCACTGGATGAGATCTATTACATTTCTGGAGGTGCAGGTATAAGATCCATGAATGGTGATGGTTCTGTTGTGGGATGTAGTTATTGTGGGAGTGGTGGATGGAAAGCATGTATGGCAGGGTTGAATTCAGCTGTGTGTGTTTTCTTCCTGAATAATCTTCCTGCACACCAACATAGCTGATGAAGAGTACTTCTGTGGTGACTGATGCTTGCAAAACTGCAAATTAAATGCCAAAACACACAAAATGAAACATTCACTTTATAGTGGCTAGAGAAACTGAACATAGGAACAAGAGCCTTCAGTTATTCTCCTTTTGAAAAGGTACTGTTTTGAAGTGGGCCTCACTGTTTCTGCCATGACTCAATTAATAATACAGTGAATATATTTTGATAGATTACCTTATTTTCTACTCTACTTTCGAAAAAGCAACCAGTCGTTCAGTAGGTATATTACAGAAACTCCAGTAAGTATGAGAGCATATCAACATATCAACTATTTTTTACAAAAACAAAAAAAAAGATTTTTAAAAACTTTTTAAAATTATTAATTATAAAAATATCTGCTTGCTGAGAAACCCTGGCCTTCAGATCAGTTAATCTGTCTTTGCTCCCCAGTGATGCCTCTTACACTCTATGGAATCCAATATGTTGCCTCTCATTTAGGAATCTTGTTTGCTGATAAAGGAATATCCTGTCAAAAACAGTACATGGAGATATAAAAAGAATTTGTTCAACTTCCTTTGCAGGGAATGCACATGTGCAATGGCTTTGCTATACAAGATATTTTAAGATAGAAAAAAAGCACTAAAATGAAACCAAATATTGCATGGGTTACATGTAGAAGAGCCATGTTTTTTTTAAAAAAAAATTGTTGCTGTCTTTTCCAAGGATATATATGTGCAGAAATTAGTGCTAAACAAACATCTCACTCGCTGACATGATTATACAAGAACTTAAATGTTCTCCAATGCAGATGCCAGTGGCCTGCATATTTCAGTCCCATTTAACTCCTCAAAATGGGGCTCATCATGACTTTTGATCGTAAAATTTCTTTTTAGACTTGATGAGAACATAATTATGAAAGTTTACCTTGATCCCCCCACTACCTAACCCAGGGACTTTTTACATGCTCCCTAAAATCCACAAACAAGGGAACCCTGGCAGACCTATCATAGCTAACCATGGGACCTTAACTGATGAAATATCAGGCTTCTTTGAATCAATCCTAAAACCGCTCGTCACCCACAGGGCAAGTTTTGTACAAGATACTACAGGCTTTTTACAGAAACTTACAAACATAGACCACCTTCCCAGCACACCCTCCTAGCCACCATGGATGTTACCAGCCTATATACCAACATCCCACACCAGGATGGCATCCAAGCCTGCCTTACTTATCTACAGGAACAAGATTACAACTCAGAATACAGACCCAAAGATATTACTGACCTTTACACTTCATCCTCACACACAACCATTTCACTTTTAATAATCAACACTTCCTCCAGATGATGGGAACACCTATGGGTACCAACATGGCCCCACAGTATACCATCCTTTTTATGAGCCACCTGGAAGAAGACTTCCTCAAAAACTGCACCATCAAACCCTTGTTATACTTAAGACATAATCGATGACATCTTCATCATTTGGACTGAAAACCTGCAATCTCTGATTGAGTTCCATCAGAAATTCAACAGTCACCATCCCTCCATTTAACTTTCTGTAGAATACTCCAGCACCAGCAACTTCTTTTTAGACACGATGATCAGTATCCTGAATGATAAAATACAGACCATGTTATACAAGAAACCCACAGACCAACATACATATCTGCGCAGAACCAGCAATCACCCTAAACGCACCAAAAAAGCTGTGAAATACAGCCAAGCCCTCAGATACCATCAAATTTTCACTGAAGAGAACACCTGAGATTGCCACCTCACCAATCTTAAAAACAGCTTTCACCCAACAAGATCACTCCTCCAGAGAGATAGATCGCACTTTTGAAAGAGCCACCCGGATACCACGTGAAGAACTGCTGCAGTACAAAAGAAACCCCCCCACAAATTGCACACGGCTGGCTATGACATATCACCCCTCCCTAAAATGTGTACGGAAAATTCTCAAACAATTGCAACCCATACTAGAAAGACACCCTACTCTTAAAAAGGTCTTCCCAGAGCCACCCATCCTAGCCTTCAAACAAGCATCAAATCTCACTAACCTCATCACCAGAAGCAAACTTCCTCAAGCCCAGAACACACCAAATGGATCCAGACCATGCCATGACAAGAAATGTAAAACCTGCCAACACACCTCCGCCACCCCCACAATCACTACACCCCCACAACAGAGCCATCCGCATTCCCGGATCTTACAGCTGCACCTCCAGAAATGTCATATATCTCATCCAATGCACCAAATGCCCTGATGGAAAATACATAGGAGAGACCAAACAACAACTGCACACCAGAATGAAAGCACACCGGAAATCCATCAAAGACAGGAATACCCAATGACCTGTGGGGGCACATTTCTCACAAGAAAAACCACGCTCTCTCCAATCTCTCAGTCCTGATCCTCAAAGGGAACTTACAAAACACTTCTCAGAGACAAGCCTATGAACTCCACTTCATCAGCCTCCTGGATACTAAAAATCATGGGCTAAATATAGACAGTGAATTTATAACACATTATAACCTGCCTGGCAGCTGACTCCCCAGGTATCGCTCCACTATTCAACCCCCTTCTCTCTCTCCCCCTCCTCCACCCCCCCCCCCCGGCTTTCACCCATTGACTCCTCAATCTAAATTTCACTGCCTACCTGTCTTGTATGCAGACCAGCCCAGCCTCTGGTTTTACTTTTCATTCCATCCAGGAAGAGCACACACCAACTGCTGAAACTTCCTTAGCCTGACACAGGGTTTTTGAACCCGAAAGCTTGCTTAATAATTGTTTTCCAACTATTTAAGTTGGTCTAATAAAAGACATCAGATTCACCCAAAGAACCTTGTCTGCCTAAAAATTCTTAAAATGCTTATAAAGTTCCCCTCCCCAGTTAGCCTTCAATGGTAATGATGTTTATGGGGAGGGTTTAAAGGAATTAAAACACAAATCACAGTGCTGTAACTGAAAATTCAATCTAAAAAACATAATTCAATAAAAAAAAGATTTCATTAGGAAAATATTTTAACCGGGTCTACTAGAAACAACATTCTTTATGACGGCTTATGTCGTGTCTCAAACTGAGCAGAAAAAAAAAAGTAAAACAGAAAAATATGGCTTAATCAGTATACATTTCCCCCAAAACTTTTAAACCGCTAAGACTTTTTAATAGTGAAATCATACATCTCATCCCACCAAGTCATATTTTCAGGAGTCTGACGTACAGTTTTTTTGCCACTTAGAAAACAATAAAAACGATAGGCACTAAGGGCTGTTATATTCAGTCAGCTAAATTCTGCATACAAATTACTCTGATATTTTGGAGTAACCATTGTTTAGAATAAATCTACAAAGGCACAGAAAACTCTGCCTAGATTAACTAAGCAATGTGAAAGACACTTGAAACAGCTTTTCAGGTTAATTAACATTTCACAGTATCAACACAAACCACTTTCAGATTACTCTTGATATCCTAATAATGCTACATAGGGTTGTGCTGCAAACTTCATTTAAATTATAGTGATACTACTATACCACACTAATTACACCTGCCTGTATGCTTTATTCTTAACTTGTATAAATAGAGCTTCACAAAACCCAACTCTTTCATTTTAGCCACATGATAATTCTCCACTTATGCCTTGCCTTTGGGTAGGAGAAAAGTTATGTTTTCCACATTTTAACCAATGTACTTTATTAGCATATAGCAAGTTGAAGTTTTAACATAACTTATTTGGTGAAAGGTCAAAGTACATCCTTTACCAGGGACAATTAACATTCGCCTTTTCAATGTTACAGCTCAGCTCATTTTAGTTAGGGTGAAGTTAGGCAACACATTTAGAGCACATTAAAGGGCACTTAAAACATGAGTGCTGGCATGTTAAACCTCATGCTAAGTGCCCCCTGAGCTTCTCAGAGCTACACCACTTCAGATGAAGGTTAACACTGGGCTGAGCTACTTAGCTCTTGTTAGGGTAACTTTAGTCAGATCTGCGGAGAGAAACTGAGTAATATGCAGTCCTCCAGCACCCTAGGATGCCCCGCTACCAGCCCTACCCCTCCAAACAGCGGTAGAACCATGCTCCTAGCCATGCCCCTGCTTGACAGCCCTCAAGGGGCAAGTCAGAGCTATTCAGGCAAGAAAGGGCATTAACCCTTAACATGGGACAGCTCACAGCACGTTCTAATCTTGATACTGCTTAATATCCCACATATTTAGTATGGTCTAAGTGTAATGTGCAACTCCACCCTTAAAATTTATCCTTTCCTGTGCTGGTTGATGCAACTTATACCTGCTGGGGGAAAGACACGAGTCTATCCAGGGGTGCCTCTAATTTAAAAAGGTTGAGACCCACTGTTCTAGAGATATGTACTATAACAATACATGCTATGAGTTAAGCTCACCACTGTATAATGTGGGAATTATTTAGATAGGACACAAACACTCATTTCCATGAGATTATTTGTAGAATAAACACTGTTAAATGGCTGTCTATAAGAACCTCGGTAGCAGTTACACAAGGTCAGGAAGAACAGCAGCTCACCCTCCTCCTCACATCTCAGGAATAAACAATAAATATGCTAACTGTGGAGTCACTTGGTAAATGCTGGCATTTTAAATGGCCATGACTGTATGACAGTGGCTGACAGTCAGAATACCCTGCATGACTCATTACTTCTTTACTTGCATTTTTTGTACCGTAATTAGACTATCGTAGGAGCATTGCTCTTAAAAGCACATCCTGGCAAAGAGAAAACCAAGTGGCATTTTTGTCAGGTGCGATACCCACGAATGCTGTTCCATTGCCATTTTCAATCAAGATCAACATTTCTGCTGGGTTTCAAGAGGTATATATTCTGGTACAGATGCGTTTACTTTGAAATCTAGAGGCCCAAGCTAAGACAGTAAACTAAGTTATGTAGACACATAAGAGATCTTGGTGGTTGAAAGTTTCACACTGGTCTTTGTTTGTACATGCCATCTGTCTTGTCTTGTGCATGGGGAAACAATAAAACCTTTGTGTAAGTGCCAGCTAGAGAGATCAAACTGACTGTGTGGGGACATTAAGCTCATTTCTGACGGTAAGATGAATTGCCCTTTATTTCCCATGTCATTCCATGTGTTCTGAGTGCCTAAGATTAGTCTTATTAAAAAACAATGTTGAAATTCCTCAGGCTGAAAGCCAAAGACCTGACAATTTTCCTATATAACCAGGCCAAAAATGGAAGGGGCCTGTAAACACTAGCCATGGTCTGTGAAAACCTGAGGACAGGGTGGAAGCACAATATAATGGTGGAACAGTGCTAATAGCATACCACTGTAAATTTAAAACAGACACACATTGTAATACAAAGACTCCAAAAGGATGCCATGAGTTGGATACTTGGGTTTTATTCCAACTAACCTTGATGAAATTCCTTTCCGAAGCAAAATGCAAGTATCTGGCTTTTATACAGGTGGAGTGTGATAAGGTTGGGGAGGTAAACTTTATTACCTTTCCAAAGCCAGGGCTGCTATACAACTCCTTCCACTGGCCTGACCCAAGATATCAGGCACTGGCTACATGGAGAAACATGCTCACTAGATTTACATAAAGTGGTATCTTTATCACCACTCCATTTTGTTGTACAGTAGTAACACAGAGTTAAGGGAGGTTTGCTTTACTTGGTACCTGTGTTCTAAGAGATCACATTAATATAAAGTGAGTCTGTGCCTAAACACCAGGGCTAGGGACAGACATTCAAAAAGTTTGAGCCTGAATTGATTCAGTCTTTGCAGGTTAGCCTAACCTGGCTAGGTTGAAGTTGTTTGCAACCATACAGACATCCCCTCTGGACTGAAGCAATGCAGGCATCAGGCACGGCTGGTGAACTCAGACTGGTAGGGCAGTGGAGCATCCCACACGAGCAGGGCGGGGGGATGTTTACAGCTGGCCAGCAGTGAGGAGGGGTTTGCAGCTGACTGGGAGTCAGGGGGAGTGGGTTTGCAGCTGGCTGGGCACTCCGGCCAGTAGTGGGGAGGCTGCAAACCCCAGGCTCCCGGCTGGCTGCAACCCCCACCCCCCGCTGCTGGCCAGATGCAAAACCCCACCTCCTGCTGCTGTGGGGTGCTCCACCGTCCCACCAGTCTGAGTTCACCACCCATGCCTGGCAGGCACATGCCTGCAGTGGCTCAGGCTAGAAGCAGAGGGGGTGGGGGCGGCCTTCTAGAACAGCCCTCCCTTCTGTTCCACAATGCTGACCTCGGAGGGAGTGTGGCCAGGCCCCAGCAGGACACTCCAATTAGGGAGGGGTTTAAGCCCCAACCGTGCCTGCATCATCCCAGGCTTTCCCCGCCCCCGATTGCTGCTCAGGGGTGGCAGTGTTGCCAGACCCCAGCCATGGGCTAGCACTCAGGGAGAGGGGTGCAGTGCATGATACAGAGCTTTTCAACCTCCCTCTCCCTGCTTATTCATATTGCTTGCAGCAACCCTGACAGATGAGGGAGCCAGCAGGGAGCTGATAACAGTGTTTATCAGCCCCTCAACAAAACAAAATCCTCTCTCATTAGTTCAAGCTTTTCTTGAACAGCTTTTTCCAAGGAAGGAACAGAGGGACATTACCAGCTGACCTGTTGATTAGCTCCAAAAAGACACAGTTCTGGTCTGCTTGTACCAGTGAAATTGGAGACACACACAGACACGTCTCAGCATTAGCTATCATATCACATGCCTAGGGTCCATGAGGCGGGGGTCTATGCTATGAAGGATGGAAGGGAGGGGAGAATCCCTTCTTGAGCAGCAAACAGTGAGGGGAAGGGGGGGAAGCCAGGCAGACCCTGCTGTGCCTGCAGTCTCTGCCAGAGCTCTGGCATGGGAGCGGAGGGGTGGGGCCAGCTCTGCTCTCTGGAGCAGGCAGCCCCACCCAGGGCTGCAAAGCATCTGGGATGCTGGGGAACTTTGGTTTAACTTAAACCTGGAAGGGGTCTGGGACAGACATTGCATAAACCAGTTTGACCCAAATCAGTTAAGTCTGCTACTACATTCAACCAGGTGCATCTTAACCCAATTTCAGCCATCTGGTTTATGTGAACAGAACTTACATTCTGTTACGGGTTAAAACCAGTTACTGATCACATAAACCAGTTTATGTGTAATGTCTGTCCCTATTCCTATCCCTGAAGTTACAACTGACATCAGAGCATTTTTAGGTTCCCTCCACCTATACCATTCTGAGCTATCAATCTGTCTATGGCTTTCCCCCAAGTGGATCTTAATTCCTCTTATGCCGTCATGAAGATCAGATACACAATGCAGAGAGGGTACATACTGCATGCATGTATGCATGCATGCATGACCGTACAGCCAGCTGTGGCTTGGCACGACCCTCTACACCAGCAGTTCTGAACCTTTTTCAGTCGACGTACCCCTTGGTCTCAGAGTGAGACTTCACATACCCCCTTTCAATTGTCAAGACTTTTCTTAGGCCCTTCAACCTGTGTTAGACAATGTATGAAATATATCTCACGTACTTCCTGGGGGTACATGTATTACCGGTTCAGAACTGCTGCTGTAAACCATCTCACACTCGCATAGAGCTAGGGTCTCAGTGAGCTTCACCATGCATAACTGCAGGCAAATTACATATAAACTCCATGTGCCTTAGTTTCCCAACCAGTAATATAGCTAGAATGCCTATCCTTCATACCATGGCAAACCTTAATTATTTAATGATTGCAAAGCAGGTTGAAAAAGATGTTTAGGAGGAAGCTACAATATGCTATTACCATCCAGACTAAAGAGATATACAGAAGGGAGGTACAGTTGTCCATCTGAGAACATAGTTGCAGGACCTAGAGAGCTTTGACTGCGTAAAGGTGAAGAAATAGAATTAATGGAGTAGAGAATATTTGTAGGTAAAATTTACTCTTGGGCAGAGTGTCAGCATAAAACCTATCCAACAAAGTTCTTAAAATAGAATCTATGTGATACTTAGGGTTTTGCTGCCCATATGCCTAAGGCTAATTTAATTACAATAATATTAGATAAAGATACAGATAAAATTCGCTAATGGAAAGGGATTGTCTAACATTATTCAAGAACAGTAATCCTGATATTTCCTACTGGAGAAATACCATCCGGTGGGGCTTATTTATTTATTTTTTTTCACCGTTCAATGCGTCCAGGGGCATTTGAAATGGAGCCAGAGATTTGAAAATAAATCGTCTTTATTTTTGTCAGTCTAACTCAGACCTTGTAAAGTTATTGTCAACAGTTTCTCTGCATTCATATTACAAATCTTCAATGGCATACAAAACATGCTTTCATCAAGGGGATCAGCAGCACACTAGAGTTATCTGGAAAGGGTAATTAAAAAAAATACAGCTGCTTTTTTCTATCCAGCTTTTGCCCCACTATCCCTGTTGTAATTTTACTGACTCATTTCCATTTCTGATTCATTACAGGCCCTTCAATCAATCAAGCAAAAAAAAAAAAAAAAGATTCAATTGAGACATACTACCTGACAAAATGGTCATAAAAAGGTCAGAGAGCTTTTAAAAGGTTGCAATAAAAATAAGTTTTCAAGAAAATTAGCTGTTGCTTTGGTATCTGGTGGAGTTTTTTTCCCTATCAAATACAGCTCCTTCCTTCAAAGGTGACATTAAAAGAAAAAAAGTTGACCTTCAAATGTGAAATGGCAAAAGGAGAAAACTGATGACAAAACATGGTCCATGCCTAAATGTCAGAAATCATTGCCCCATGTTTTCCAACATGGCAACATTATTACGTAGGAATATGTGTTTTTAAAATCTCCCTTTCATATATTTATATCTCATTAACATCTTTGGAGCTTCATTCATCCAAAACTGCACAAGCTCCAACTGTTTCAGAACACCATGTTGAGGTGCCAGGTATTTTAGCCTTTTCAAAGTTATCCCTTTGATTTAACAGTGAGCAGCATTTATTGGTTTAAGGCATCACAGGAAAGCACCATCAGACACTTTGATTTCAGGTTCTTTTCCTGAACTGGAAAACCAAATGCATCTTCAGACATTACCACAACTAGGCTGAAGCTCAGTCATGGGACCACATGAAGGAATGAAATTCCCTCTAGGTTGGGTATGTTTGGGGGATGTTGCATCAAAGAGGAAGCTAAATCTTAGCTCAATCCCTGGGTCAGTACATGACTTGGGAAAAGCCACTTCATGTCCACACTACATCAGACGGTGATGTGAAAACACATCCCTCTGCCCATTCACTTCCACTTTGCTTGTGTTTCATGCGGACGCTGTCAGAATTGCACCGGCTACTTCCATCCCTGCTCTTTTATGCCCAAGCTGGGCCTGGGAGCAACTAAATGGCATTTGTTTGACATTTGACATGCACAAAATAGAGACAAGTGGATGAGGTCGATTTTCACAGTACCCTTCCCACAATTTGACACACATGGCATTAATATCTATGCATTAACTGCCCCATGCATAGACAGAGGCACAATCACTTCCCTGGCTTACCAATTAAGTTCAATGCATAATACACTGTTCGAGAGCTCTGTCCACTGAAAACCAACACCACCAACAGCACGGATTTGCTAGATCCCATGAAGACTAGTTCCATTAACCCAACATACAGTAGAAAACAGTTGTCAATGCCGTGAGACTTTTGAAGACTCCTAAGATTTTATTCTCTTCTGAAGTAACTGAAACAGCAACAGTTTTGCTGAACGTTCAACAGTGTTATACGTATGCATAAAGGATAAAGTCAAAGTATTTCTGATTGGAGTATACTTGAAATTCAATCTCTCAATATATAAGCCTTCATGCTTCTCTTGAGGACAAGTGAATTAAACTGTGGCTTCAGTGTGTTGATACTGCACATGCAGCCAGTATAAAATAGATGAGGTGAAAATAATTCTCCAGTTCTAAAATTATGGGGAGAGAATTTGAATGGTTTCAATTGTTTCTGGATGTGTTAAATCCCAGTTCCATAACTGAGAAATACAGTCTCTGTCACTCTAAAACGAGCTCATTCCACAGCAGAATCCTAATAATTTTACAAAGGAGGTGCTCTAGTTCTGCAATGTCGTTTCCTTGTTTCAGTACTATTACACACTGTCACTATGAAGCAGTACTGACAGATAAATGCACTTCAAATCAGCATGGCATCCTCTGAAAACACTTTTGGGCTCAGTTACATTTACAGTACATGGCCAAACAGCCTTGCGCAACACCAAGGGAGTCAATTCAGTCTGGTTAGATAGCCATGCTTAGGCTCTGGCATTCATTTCATCACCAGCCAGAAGCTTTATTCAGGTTTACTAGGGTAAAGTGCCACTAAGACATAATTGAACACTGTGCACATACTCTCTGAATTCCTCTTTGTGTCATGCTCTAGTACATACTAGCTATTTTTGGTTGAAGGTGTGACAGGGCTTGTGATGTTAGGAACATAGATGAATAAAATCTTATGGGATGAAATGTACTTTGCATGAAAAATGAATATTAATATTAGAATAAAAATTTGTCCAAAGTAAAAACACGGTAATAAGGGAAAAATATATTTAAATCCAACATGCGATTAGAAGACAGACACCACTTCAAGCCTTGGCTCTGAACACAATGCTGTTCAGAAGTCTGCTCCTTATTTTTGCATTTTCTTCTATGTCAGTTCTGCCCCTAAATATAGCTACAAGAAAGCTGGGGAGGGAATATTTGGCTTTAGAAATTGAGCTCTTACTTGGCTCTAGTCAAGGTCTGAGTTTGAGCTTTCAATGCCACCTAAAGCAAAAGCAACGAACAAGCTCAATCTCACAATCTAATCAGGTGGCCTAATAGGTATAAATCTCCTTCAATCAGCGGATGACACATGCCCACTGGGACTACATCAGAAACTGAGCTGGAAAAGAATAGACCACCTTTTCTGATTTTCAGGCAGTCTAGAAAACATACAAACTAAATGCTCTTATATCTCCTGCAGAATATGCATGCATGACAGCCATGACATTTCAGTACTGACCCGTCCCATAATGCCATACTTGCATTGCTGCCTTCTTGCAGGATGGGCCTTGAATTGTTCAGCTGCAGCGGGCACAACTGATTGGGAATCCGAGTTCAAGAACAGGAATATCTTGAGCTCTATCTCTTCTGCAGATGGGAAGTTCTCAATGGCTGTGATGTTCAGTCACTTCCCAACAGTGGTGTCCTAGATGGCCAATGATTTATAACAATATAAAGCTTCCTGATTTTCTACATTAAAATTTGAGTGGGATGCGGGGGGGGGGGGGGGATGAATGCTCTTAGTTTCCCTAGATAAAATGTACCCTTGTTAGCAATTGTGATTGACATGTCTACTTGCTCTGTACAACAAGATGCAATTGGTGAACATCTGGCCTTTCTTTTTTTTTGTAGTTTTTTCCATTGTCAGCCTATCTGGTTCAAAAAAATACCCCAGGGCATTTTTGGAATACCACAGAAATCCTCTGTTAGTTGGCTAAAAAATAAATCAATCAAAGAATAATAAAACAGTGGGGCTGGAAGAAATGATCAGGAGGTAATTTAGTCCAACCTCCTGCTCAAGGCAGGAGCATCCCTATCTAAACATCTTAGAAAAACGTCTGAATATGGAAGCAAAGGTATTAGTATTTGAGCATTTCACTGAACACAACAGATTGACCTTGAACTTAATGGCATTATTTTTTGCAGTTGGTGATGATTGACCATTTAGAACTTAAACACTTATTTGTGCAATGTACCTGCAGTATCTTTTGCTTTCTTAACGGTAAGGTAGTCCATTGGCAACTAAAGAAAACCTGAAGCCCAAACAAATCGAATACACAATTTTTTTAAAAGTAGGGTAAGAATGTCCATTGGTGGGGGGCGGGATTCTTCACTTGCTCGTGTAGAGCTGTGGGTAACGTTACATGACGGTACATAAAATAAAATTCCTAAGTTAAATATCATCCCAAATGCCCACCACCCTCTAACGGTCTGATACTCTTGACACGAAAGCGTATATGTAGGCCCTGTAAAGTCAAGAGAATTATTCATATGGTATTAAGCACAAACATAAGCTTTTTCAGGCTCAGAACCTAAGGGATGTTGAAAGGGAATTTACAACTTAGTAGGAGATGTCTGTATCTAGGGAAGCATCATGCTAAAGTATTAGAAAAACTTAATGTGTTCATAAACTCCTTTTAAAAATGCATGGTATACAAACTCTGCACAGAATATGAACTCGGGGGGGGGGAAAAACCTCAGTACGTGGTATTTACTAAAACTGACAAGAATTCTGGGGGTCATTCTTTTCCAACCAGTTCCAGTATTTACTATCCCTATGCATAGAGATAGCTTAGCTGGATTATACAGCACAGGAATAGCTGAGACACAGTGAGTAGAGATATTTGACAAGACAACACAGTACTGGCTACTAGGCCTGTGCAAAGCGGCTAGTATTCACTTCGGATTCAGCCAATTCAGGGGACAGGGATTCCATTTGGTGATTCGCATCACTGTCCCGTATTGATCTGGCCAAATCTAATTAGGAGATTCCGCGGTTGCCGAATCTCTGAATGAGCCAGGCCCAACCCCTGCCCACTCTCCCAGCCTGGCAATGGCTGCCTCCCTGCCCCAGGTCTCAGCACTTTAAAAAAAAGCCCCTACTCACCGGGTGGGGGGTAATCCACGCTGTTCCCCACTGCCCCACACTGCATGGGGGGCTCTGCATGGACTCCCCATCCCCACCAAACCGCCCCCTCACTCCCCCAGCCCTCCCATGGGTGAACAGCCCAGGCCAGCTCTAGCCCTTTACAGAAAAAAACCTGAAAAAAACCCCAGACTCACCACTCCTGCCGGCAGGGGATTATCCCCGCTGCCCCACATTGCCCCGCACCACACTCTGCACAAGCGCCTGAAGCCCGGAGGCCACTGCAGGAGTGGTCAGTCCCAGGGCGTTTCTTGTTTTTATTTATTTTTTCTTAAAAGGGCCAGAACTGGCCTGGGTGGGACACGGGTCAGAGGGCTCATGGCAGAGCCTCCCATGCAGCGTGGGGGGCTTTTCTTTAAAATACCAAGCTGGGGCAGGCAGGGGCAGCCATGGGGGAGCTGGGGGTTAGGGAGCAGGGAGGGTTGGGGGGGCGGGCAGGGGTCCCCCATCGTCCCTTCCCCCCACCCCGCCTCTAGCACTTACCAGCTCAGAGTCTAGCTCCACCAGGGACTGCCCAAATCGCCAAAGACTTGGAGAGCTTTGAATCCATTTGAACCTTTTAATTGGCATCCTGATTCGATTCGGATTTAGACATTCAGCCGCTGAATTGGGCCGAAAGTCCTTCAAATCAAATCACAACCCAAAGCTTCACAGCCCTATTCATTACTTACTTTCTCTACAAATTTCCACCATCTCAAATGTCCTATTGTCGTGATGGCACCACTGCTTTGGCCACTACTCTGACGGCAGGTGGACTGGAAGGACACAGCAGCAGTTGCGTATCCCTACACCATGCAGTTGACCTGCAATGAGGCCATCCTCCATGAGCAGAAAGCTATTTTGAAAAGACAAAAACATTGAATACAGTAGCCCAGACAATCTGTGAAGCAATTTTTTATAGTGCTCATAATTCGGAGGACTTGCTGGTTGTATTATATCGAGGTTAATGTGTGACATAAGATAAAAGGATGATTTACTTAACCTTAAAAAATATGAAGTCTTGCCTAATGGTGATTGATGGGAGAGTGAGAGACATCCTATTCGTGATTATTAAAGACCCTTGTACATTTTGCCCTGACTGACATGTTAACCCCAGTGTCTGTGTCACATTTGAATATAAAAATGAAGCAGTTCACGTTCAAGTACTTAGGTCAGGTACAGACATTACACAGTATAAGTGATCAGAAACCAGTCTATACTCACAACGGAACAGAAGTTCAACACACAGACTGGCTTAAAAATGGCAGAACCCAGTCTAAGATTTGTCCCCTGCCCCCACCAAAGGGCGAACGTGTTTTCTGTTCACTACCGACCTAAACTACACTGCTTCCGGAAAACTGCATAACTTAGATCAACTTCTCCTGGGGCTTTTTGAATGTCTGTACCTAGCCGTAAATAGCACATGGTTATTCAATCCTTTGTTCACTTAACAATTCCTGTCCTAAATTTGTTTTAAATGTGGTTTATATGCTTTACTCTAATAGCCGAGATGAGGATCATATCAATGAGCATATATTAAGGATCCTTGAGGAAAAACGTAATCTGCATTTAATTCACCCATTTGTAGTTGTGCCACATAAGCTACAATCAGAAAAACTCAAATGACACAGACCAGCGAGTAACACACAGACCTTCTGTTGGCTCGCTACAGATGGGAAAAAAATATACCCCAAGGAAAAATGTTAGGTATTAAAGCACTAAGTGTGATAGCAATCCAATCGTTTCTTGTTTATCATTCTAATTTACTGATATGCTTCTTGAAATTCCCACCCTATTTTACATACTTAAAAGATACAGTGGATGCAATAGAAAATGCAACAGTTACCAATAGATACCATATGTGTTTTCCTAGTTGTTGAGACAATACCTGCAGGATCTCAAAATCCATTGTGCAGTAACAGTTGTCAAATGTTTACTTTTTAATTGCCAACCACTGAATATAAGCTTGGTAATAAAACCAAACCCTGATAAAAAATCATCTCATTTCCTGTCTTTATTTGCCTGGGGAAAATATTTTGGCACAGAAGCAGTAAGCAAAAATAAAGTAATTTTGCAGTGGTAGGTCTTCCCAGGCTGTCTTATTTTTAAGTTAAGCCTTACTTAATATGTGCATTCTGCAAAGAATAAAATGCAGAGAGACTCAATATGGTTCACCCCCTTAGGAAGTCATTTGCTGATAAACAGCTATTCTGTCAAGAATTATAACAGGATAAGGAGATATCAAAAGAAATCATTTACTATTCTTTCGGCAGAGAAAAATTTCAGAGTTCAGCTTTGCACCACAATAGGTTTTGCAATACATGGCTTGTATAATTGATATAAGCAGTACAATCTGGATGTATACATAACCTATCATGTATACACTGGTACTTAGCAATATGCAGCCCATGTGCTGGGGAGAGGTTTAGCTTGGGAAATTTGAGCAAAACATTCAAGGAAACCTGTCTGTATCTGGTGCTGGAAGTTTGCACTTACATAGGTCTCAACAGTATGTGATATAGATCTTCTGCAAAAACCAGATTCCTTTGCAACTTGGGCTTTCTGACCATAAATGCTCTATCAAGATTTCTTACCAGTTACTTTTTTCCTGTTAATTCGGCCATTATTTTTTAAGTTTTATTACCGGAGGGAAAACGGACAAAGACGCACAAGCTTCAGGGAAAACCATAACAGTTAATTAACAGATCATCCCAGATGACAGTTTACCATAGTCAAGTCCATCAAAGTCTTCTCCCAGTTTCATGTAAGGTAGCTTCATAGCTGCCCTGATATCGCCTACCTCTTTCCTGGTCTTGCTCTTTGTTGCCAGTGGTGACCACCTCTCCTACTCAACACTGCTGGGTGCAGGAAAGGGGCAGGTTAATTTGCTTCTTCAAGTTGCTTGCCCAACCCCAGTGTTTTTAGACCCTGAACTGCCCAACAGCTGGCTCATGGAGTTAAGATTTTTTAGAAAATAGTGGATAACAGGTCTCTATCTGAACCCATTATACAGATTTGTATGCACAGGCACATCTTCCTTTGCATGGTGATGGCAGACTGGGTCCTGAGACCTAAACCTACCAGGACACTGCCAACCAAGAAGTGAATCCTGTCTGCAGCCTCCCTTGTGCCCTCTAGGACTCCTTTAATGCTGGTCTCCTGGTCACCCTGCTGCAACACCCTTAATAGACCACAGTGAGTGTGACCACCGACCGAGGTGACATCTGCCCAACTTTTTCTCATATCATTTGTACCCCTACCCACTGTATAATTCTGAAGGGAAAGCCTTTGAATACAGACATGCAAATACCTCTATTCACAAAGAGTAAATCAGGCAGAAGTAGCCTCCAGCCCTCTAAACATGCATACCAATGAGGATAGGTAGATAACGAATACATGCAGCTTGTCACAACCAAACATACGTAACATAAGCTGGGTTACAAGTAAAAATGAACAAAAAATAATGCAAGGAATCTACTTGAAGATATCATATGAGCAAAAAAAGAAAAGAAAAAGTTTAGCCCCTGCCCCACTCCCATCCTTAAGTCAACTACTTATTGCTGTTCAGCTGTTCTAACCTAAACTGAAGCCCAGGGGACTGTGGATTGACTTTAGTGTAATCAGTTTATTGTTGTACCATTGCTGGCATCTACGTCTATGATTTCAAAACTCTGAGGGGTTAAAGGCTTCTGACAGCTGGATGAACAATTACAATATTAATTGAATATTTTATTCAGATATTGTTGGAAATTCACCATCATTTGTAAATTATTATTCAATCTCTCTCTCTCACTCTCTCTCTAATAATAGCACTTAGAATTTCCATTAACTTTTTTTTTTTTTTTAAGCTGATTATCTCAAACAATTCAGCCTGGTAGGGCAACTAAGGATTTTTACTCTGGTTTTATAGAAGAGCAAACTAAGACACAGGGATGCTAAGCATATATGTCCATGGTTACCCAACAAGCAAATCTACAGTAGAACAGAATTTAGAGCACTGAATCAGCACAGATGCAAAAGTAATGTCATTTATTTCAATAGGGACCTGCGTGGGTGCAGTCAATTTCTAACTCAAAGACCAGGCATCTCTTTTTTCCAGTCTTCGGCTTCAACCAGTTAAAGAGAAACCACCTACAAACAGCAGCAGCTGCAACACCAACACTATTCCTTCTCTAAACATTTGGTTAGGCAGGAATGGGCAAATTTGAAATCCCAAGGAAATCATTTGGTGGGCTTACCTCACTATCCTAACCACAGCATCCTGTAAAGGACCCTGAGATTTCAAACACCCAGGATGAAAAGTTGACCTTCCAAAATATGTTGTGAAAACCGAGAGGAAAAAAGAAAGGATCACCTACACAAAAAGCAAAGTCTGGTGGGTCAGACAGGGAACGTCTACATGAGACGATTCAAGTGCAGTAGACTAATTCTATTGTGCATTGGTGCAGTGGGCAAAATCTGTGCTAATGTGCAGTAGAATTAGCCTACTGCACATTAGCATCACCTAAAATGCATGCGCTGACGCGACTGTGCAATAGCAAGAGTTATTGTGCATTTAATTTAGTACCTGTTATTACAGGTACTAAATTAAATGTGCAGTAACCGCTCTGAAATAATGCACATGTAGACACCCAAACTGAGGTCAACCCCACGTTCAAGTCTCAAGTCTCACTTAGGTGGTGCAGGGACTTGAAATCGGAAATCCTACATCCCTAGTGACTGCCCTAATTACCAGAGTAGCCTGTTTTAACCAGAAATTCCATGCTGTCCCTGAGAAACCTTCCGGTGAGAAGCTCTCTTCAAATCAGCACTTTGATGCAAGCAGTTTAGTTTAGAGAAAGTAAGCATTTTCACCAAAAGCACATTTGATTGAAAAATTCTTAGTCATCTCAATCCATACATGTTTAATTGCTTGTAACATCTTGACGTAGACTGCAAATGATAATCAAAGTATGATATGACTTTTTTCTCTACTGGCAAACTCACTACCCTCAACCTCCTTTGAATGACAGCAGGCAGTTGTATACATATAATTAGTAATTTTAGCCCAATTTATCAACAGGTGTTTCTATTTAGGAATGCATCAGCTTTTGGGAATCGAACTTTCAAAGGTAATGAAAACTCTTTATCTGTTCAAAGGTAATGAGAAGCTCCCACTGACTTAATTTGGAGAGGTGAATGATGGGCAACAAAGCTCTGAAGTGGAATTTTGTCTCTACTGATGTTAGTAAAAATGGATTTTACACTCAGTTTCTAACATTAGGAACCCTAAACAGATAGAAGTCAATGGCATTATTGAACATTTTGACTCTCCTGGTATCTGTCGGACTTAACTATTTTTTTCCAGCACTTTCTTTAGCAGAGAGTGTCTGTTCCCCCTACCCATTTTCTATGTATTAAATTTATCTTGGAGTTTCACCTCTCAACAACCATCTATTTTTGCTGTGATATGAAGCTTCCTCCCTGTCGGCCCAGTGCAAAGAACACTAAAAACATGCGAAGGAAAATGGCAGAAATGAGCATTTTTCACTTCAGTCCCATTGCAATGATGCTTTGGGGATATAAAAAACGTTAAATGAACAACACAAAGGAAAGTTAAAAGTTCAAAGCTAACATCAGAATTTCAGCTGCCTCGTGTATGTAGGCCACAAGTACAGGTTACAAGGCACAGGTGCGTCAAATGGTTTGGAAAACATGTGGGGCAAGAACTTCAGCTGCTGTTAATCAGTCTAGCTCCACTGACTTCAATAAAGCCATGTAGATTTACATGGGCTTTGAAACCTACCTGCTGATTGCCACCTTCCACAAACTTACAACCTACTATTAGCAGAGTAGTGCTAAGAGAAAGAAAGGACTATATTTTTTTTTTTAGGGGTGTGTGAAATGGGCTGTATTCAATTTGGATTCAGTCTGAATTGGGGACAGCGATTCAACTCATTGATCTGGATCACTGTCTCCGATTCAGTTTGGCTGAATCCAGATCTGAAGATTCAATGCCAAATTGACCATAGACACAGCTTTGAAAGTTTTTTGTACATACAATGAGGTCCCAGGGGGACAAGGGGAGGGGAGAGGGCCCTGTGCACTCCCCAGCAGACCTGCAAGTGGGCTTGAAGTGCTTCTGGTCCACTTCTGGATCTGATGCCAGTGCACTGGGCAGCCCCCGCCCCCCCATGATCCTCTGGGATGCTGCAACCACTCCAGCATCACAGCATTCATGAGTCACCTGGTACCTTGACGTATATAGAAAAAGCATAAAGCTGTGTCTATATCTGAATCCTTGAATCTCTCCGATTTGATTCAGAGAGATTAAAGGGTCTCCTGATTTGATTTGGATTCAGAGATTCGGCCACCGAATCAGGCCAAATCGAATCAGGGACTGAAGATTCACACAGCCCTAATATACACTTCAGGCAATGGGATCTAATTCTCCACTCTGCTTATGTAGCTAAAGTATAGGCAAGGTGTGCATATAACGCATTGTTTTGCATTTCTTAGTGGTCTGTATTCACTTTATGTAGATGTAAAAATGACTGCAAAGTACTGGAAAAAATGGGCCACATTATTTCTATTAGGCAACAGATACAGAAAGCCCCATTTTCATATCTTAGGATTTTCCCCTAACTTTGCTTTGCCATCAACTAGAAGCAAATGTTCTCCCCTTCTTCTGTTCAATTGGAGTCCAAGGAAAGGTGATGCTCATTTTAACTTGATGTGAAGTGTGACATGTCAAGTAACAGGTTGCCTCCCATGACAGTCAGAGCAGAAGCCTCTTACAGTGACATGAAACTGCTATAAAGCCTGGTTTCACTGTAACAGGTAGAAATGCACTTCCCCCAAGAACCTATAACAGCTGCCAGCTACATGGCTCTGTTTCAAGGGAGAAGCTTAGAGCACCCCAGGTATGCTCCCAGAAGCCAGTGCCCTAGCAATCCCTGGCTCTTATCTGCACTTTTAGCAGCACTCTCTTTGCCCAGTTGACCTTATTTCACGGTTTTGAGTCCAGTGCATAAAGATGTTCCTGTTGGTTCCTTCCCACCTTCTCTCTCCTCCATGCATCAGGCTCATTCAAAAGATCTCAGATTTCAGCTTCTGAGTCTAGCATCTAATTTGAGAGCTGGAAGCTGGAAATTCAGCTGGAGGCAAGCCCCTTGTGAGGAGTAAGCACTGTCATTCCTTTCTAATCTCCGCTTCTCCACCCCAACAGAAAATAAATGAGAAATATGGGTACTATGAATCATTTACGGTGTTTCCCTTACCTGAGACATCGCTCTTCCCAGCCATATAATCTGAATGGCCAGTTCAGTTTGGCCTCATGTCGAGATAGCGATATCAAGGCACACCAGAGGTGCAAAATTTAGCCTGTGCCCTCGAGACAACAGGATAGCCAGAGCAGCTACAGCTAAAGGATAGCTGCTGCCCCTCTGCTAATTGCCGTGTTGTCTGCTTCTGTGCTGAACTCAGAAACCGCTCGCTTCAGCCAGTCACTCCAAGGACCTGGTGCCTCAGGAAATGTAGATTCTCATGCAGCATTGCAAGAGCTGAAATATTGGGGGACAGTAATGAACTGATAACTTCAATGCAGAGTTAAGAAAAGACTTCTAATATAATCCTGAATGCACTGTGTTAACTTTATGTTCATTCACTTCTACTATTATGAATGTTTTATCCCTTGGATATCCCATGTTGGGTTGGCTGCTCAGTTCCTTTGGGTTGGATGCAGGCATACACCAACTGAAGAGCTGGTCCAGACTTCATTCCATATAAAATCCTATGCTAGAGGTCTGACGATTCCCTCACCCCCTACTACCCACCAAATGCACTAAAGAACAATTGCACACAATGCAATATATTTATATTCATTATTACCACTCTCCAGAACAGAAGTAGAGGCTCCTTACATACCGAGTTCCTAGGACCTTTTGAGACCTCAATGTCCTGGCTGAGGGAACTCATTCTGGACAGTTCCTTATTGTGTAGATAAATACTGTGCTCTTAAGAATAAGACTATATTTTGCCCATTTCTGTAATCCATCACCTGGATCTTAAGCTGGAATAACACCCTTCATTTTGATTGAACTTTTCCAGATTTCTACCCAAGTGGTAGAGACCAGAATTTGGCCCAGTTATGGCTGATTCAGATGCCACTGAAGTTGCTGGAAAGACTCATTGACCTTAGTGAGGTTTAAGCCATACTGCATTGGCACCTCATCCCTAAATTAAGTGATATTGTTCTTGAAACCTGGTTAGAGTGGTAAATGAATGGGGGGATGGGATGAAACAAATATCCTACTTTATCCTGGAGATAAAAGTCCGTTTTTTTCAGCCTTTTGGGGAAAGTGTTTTAGAGGCCAGCATTGGGATGTGAGATTACGTTCCCTTCTCTTCACATTTTCTCTTATTACTTGAAGCGTTCTTGTTCAGAGACAGTAGAGATTTCTCCCGGGTTCTCGACACTGGATCACTAGGGGCTCTGCCAATAGCCAAGCAGGAGAGAGTAGCAGCCTCTAAGGCACATTTTTACTGGATGGATAATATATAAGAAGCTTGCTTATATTTAAGTTCATGCTACTTAGAACAAACCTTCTCCAATGCTACTATTTTTCCTCCTGCATCTGAGCCTTTACACAGGGAGAGAAATTCAGCAGATATGTACTTTTTCTGAGGATGGATCTGGGGGGAATACAGCATACAAATACAAGTGGCAGCTACTCAAAATTCTGTCCAAGAACTCAGACTAGTAGAAATTCACTTTGAACTCAGGGAACCAAGATTGTATTTGTTCTTACAAATTAGCTTTTTCCACCAGAAAAGGTATTAAAAACACTTTTCTAATAGCACATAATATCAACAAATAAATGAAAACAAAAAATCTGATTTTCAGATGCTTTGGCATCAGGCAGACTCTACAGCTGTCACTGTATCTAATAAAATAACACCAGATCAAATAGTAAGCTGGCACAAATCAGAAGCAAGTCAACTGAATTGATGAACTGGTGCAACTCCACTGGCTTTCTTGGGATTTCTTCAGGTTTACAACAGCGTAAGTGAATGGGAAATAATCTTAGATGTTGGTTTGCTCCCTGCAAAATAGTCAATTAAGGTATATGAGACATGATAGTAAATATTTAAAAGTAGAGCCTGCTTTAAAAATAGTAGATCCAGTCTATTATCTATACATAAGTATAACTGGTCTGGCACAGAAGCAGCACATGGCTATTTTGAAGTTATAACGATATGAACAAGAGAGGTCAAGAGGAGTCAGCAGCCGGGAAAGCAATTCACATAACAAGATACGTTTTTACTATATATTGTTAATATTTTCTCCCACACATTTCCATAGAAGCATGATATGCTCAACACTGTTCATAATATAAAACTGCATACAGAGTTAACCTTGGGAATGCTTGTTTCCATACATCAGCAGCTGGAGGTTGGCTGTGTTCAGTTTGTGTTCAGTTTGGGTTTCTTCTCAGTGTCATTTTAGGCCATTGAAGACAAAGGAGCTTTGGGCCAGGTCTGCAGTCATTTTAGTGAGAACAGTCATGTCTTGCCATTTTCTGTTCTGTTAACAATCAGTGGCATGAAGATAAGGCATGGGATAACTTTTGGGTAATCATGATAATCAGTTCATTTATTTCAATGTTTGCTATCTAGGTGAGCATTGTAAAAACATTTGCAGATTTCTGTTAGTGAATAGCCTGTAACTTAAGACCATGAGATTCATACACTCATTGGATTATTCCAACATTGCTAGGCTCTAATAATATTTCATGGCCCTTCAGCATCATTGCCAAAGAAGAGAAGAAGGAACAGAAGCACAGATAAAAAACAATCATTGAGAAGAAAATCTGTATCTTAGGTTAGATGGTCAAAGTCACAGAGGGAATTAATATACACACAGCTCCCAGTAGCTACAATGAGCATTTTGTATCCATGGTTTCAGCTTTGAAAATCTCACTATAGAATTTTGCTTCTCTCTCATTGATGACCCATGTCTGTGCATCTTCAGTAGGTGAACTAACATATGCTGTGTATATACTCTTGTTCTCCTCTTGTGGATGGGATCTTTGATTGCAAAACGTTTAGAGCTGCTGAGCAAAGGATCCATTAACAATGTCTTCAGCTACTAAAACATAAAAGTCTGGAAACAAATACACTATACATACACTCAATAAGCTGTCCAAATTAATTCTTATTTTTCAGCCAAGATAATGTGGTACTCCCTGCAATACCTATTTCCTTCTGCTACTATATCAGCGTTTGTCTTCATTACAGTTATAGGATTAGCTGCACCTCTCATCCCTCTGCAAGTTCACCCCTTCAGCCCTCAGGCATAACCCAGTGGATTCATAAATTCTTTACTCTTAGATACCCAGTCTCTGGCCAAGTCCCCTGTGGATCAATCTGGCCTACTAGGTTCCATACGAGTAGTTCTTCCTTTCATGAACTGTTTCCAAAGAAGCATAAAGATACCAGACAGCTTCTTTAAGCTGAATATTGTTTACCCAGAGCAGTAAGAACAACTCATAAAAGAAAAAGAAAAAAAAAAAACAGTTTTCAAACCAGAAGCCTACACACACATATCTTACTTAAGGCCTGCACAGAAAGCTTAGGTTCTTCCGCCCTCACAGAGGGAATCTGTATAGGACCGATTTTCCTCTACAGTAGCTGTAACAGAGGGGGAGAGTCCCTTTTATTTTCCAGCCAGAGTTCATTTCTCTCTCCATGTGGATTTTTTTTTTACTAATACTATACCAATCCCAGCTGACAAGCTCTTCAGGAGACTGAGACAACTCCTGTGAGTCAAGTGCCTTCCCATAGTCATAACTATACCCCAAGTGTTTGTGGAGGCATTTTTTATCAAGTCATTGACTTGCCTTCTTGATTGATTCTAGCAGACCTGCTATTAAACCAAGCCAATGAATATCCCACTAGGTACATCGAGATACAATATTCTAAAATTAGTAGCAACAGCCTCAAATCTGACACTGGGTCTCCTACCAGCACTTAAATTCCTTCTTCCCCAATACATGGTGACTCATGCCATAACGAAAGGAAAGTTAGATTCATCTGCCTCCTCCACAACTTTCATGGTTTAACTGCTATGAGTTTAAGTGTACTTCAGCATCAACCATACATCTATGCCTAACTCTTAACAAAAGAAAGAGAGAGAAGTGTCACTTTTAAAAGAAAGTAATACTTTTCATTTACACAGCACATTTTGCCTCTGGATCTCCAAGCACTTTGCAAAATATATTTTACCTGTTTGCTTGACAAAGGAGGAAAAACGAACAATTCCTTTTACTTATTTTAGCAAATTGCAATAGCATTACGGCAGTTCGCAGTTTCTCTCACCAAATGGTATCATTATAGTGAACAGCACCTAGCAACACTATAGATGGTAATAGAACAGTTAATAGCAGAAAGCATGATACATATGAGAACAGCAGCAAAAGCAGGCCTCTAGACTGCCCTGATGCTGCAAAACCTATGGTATGTGGGCCCAAGTAGAGGCTTTGGTAGCACTTGTACACGTGACAACAATGTAATTTGTGTGGCACCAAACTACATCTGGATATAGTTTAGTTTGCAACATTGCAAAATGCAACACAGGAGAGGTGGGCAGGGTCCATGGAAAAAAAAAAGGATTGGGTTCCTAGCCACTTCTGCCTTCAGCAGGCACCTGGCTGAAGGCAGAGGCGGCAAGGAGCCTGATCTTTTTTTTTTTTTTTGGTAGAGCTTGCCCAACTCTCCCATGGCCGGGGGTGAGCTGCCAGTGGGCTGAGCAGCCCCTGACTGCAGGGGGCCCTGGTCCTTCCCTCCATGGTAGTGAAATCCCCCATGGCCACTTGTGCAGGCTGCTAGCAGGCCAGGGGCTGCTCCAGCTCAGAGGCAGCACCCAGCCTGATCCAGGTCTTCCCTCAAGCCTGCTGGGGCTTCCAGCACTTGGTGCACTGTCCCCGCTGCCTTCCCACTACCTGGGGCTGCTCAGGAATGGGCTACCTTTCCCCTGGGGCAGTGCAGGGAAGTGGCAGGCAGGGAGCTGGGTGTGCTGGTGACCAGAGAAGGCAGCAAGGGCAGTGTGTGGGACTCTGGAAGCCTGGACAGGCTTGGGGAAGCTTTGGCTTGGTGGGCTTCCACATGTATTCTCCTCCTTGTATGTGTGTGTGTGTGTATATATATATATATATATATATATATATGCACATTTCTTTTATATAAAAGAGACTTAGCCATAGATGAGGACCCATAATAGACCATAGACAGCTGTTTATAAATGAAGGGCTCCTGCCAGTTTGAAACCTTTCGGGAGTCATGAACAATTGTTATACTTTTTCTCCTTGAAGGAAGCTGAAAGCATTTTTGCCTTCAAACATTCGAGCTTGATTAAGTTTGAAATCTTTCTAAAAGACACAGAACAGAACTCACAGCAAACAACTTTAATTTCACCATCGTTTGACTAAATCTTACCCCTAGGTTTACCTAATTGTAGAAGAGAGAGAAGTAAGATGAGATTGCAAGTCACATACAGAGTTGAGAGAGTTAGGATAGTTGATAGTCTACATTTAATATAAAAAGAGATGCCTCTTGCAAGATGCAACACTGATGCTCTGTAGAAATTACAATAAAATGCGCATATTCATTAACCCCATGCAATGTGCAGTATCTTGTAATATCTTATAATTTATGTCAACAGTAAAGCATCCTAAAATTTAAAAGGTGCATTATCATTCATACTCTGCCACAGGTGTGCCTCCTAGCCTCCACTGAGACAAGGTCATTATTCACTAGGTAGTATATAGAAGATACACACAGTCCCTGCTGTGAAGAAAATGAAAGAAGCATAGGGGAAGAAGTAGTATTGTTTAGCTCAGAGAAGTGTGGCCCAGGGAGATAAAGTGACTCCTCCAAGATCACAGTGAAAGTGTCGCAAAGACAATCTGAGCTTAGTTATATCATGTGTCAGTCCAGGGTTGTCTTATTTTACTAAAGGTCATTCTTATTTTTCTCTATGTTGTACCCATCTCACAAACCCAACTGTACTACCAAGCTGCAAGTAGTTATCTTGGGTTTGGAAGGATGATATTTCATAAGTCTGCATTTAATAATTTACTTGAAGAACACACCTGTTCTCAGATGCACAGTAGGGGTATGTGAAGTGGCGCCTATTCAAGTCAGATTCAGATTTGGCTCGAATCAGGGATAGTGAGATTCAGTTTGTTGGTTTGGGTCACTGTCCCCGATTGATTCGGCCAAATCCAAATCTGACAATTCAATGCCAACTCAGAGAATCAGCAATTTGGACATAGACACAGCTTTAAAAGTTTTTTCTACATACCTTGAGGTAGCAGGCGGCTCGCAATTGCTACAATGCAGAGGCGCATGGAGCGCCCCACAGGAGCACGGTGGGGCCCTCCACATACTCGGCTTCTGGTTCACTTTTGGGTCCGCCGCTGAGCGTGCTGGCGGCCGCCCCCATGCATCTGTGGGATGCCCCAGCACCGCAGCACTCACAAACCCCTGCTACCTAGAGGCATACAGAAAAAACATTTAAAGTTGTGTTTATGTCCAAATGTCTCCGAATCAATTTGGAGGGCTCCGATTCAATTTGGAGAGATTAAAGGGTCCTCCAATTCAATCTGGATTTGGAGATTCAGCCACCAAATCAAGCCCAATCTCTGCCGAACCAAATCAGGGACCAAAGCTTCACACAGCTGTAATACACAGCTCTAATCTGAGACTAAGTCCATTTATGTCATGGCTAATTATGAAAAGAAGGGCCCATTGGATTTACAAGTTTTCACTGATCAAGACTAAATATTGCTCATACTGTGCTGAAGACTCTAATATTTCTTTCAGAGGGAGTCAGGGAAAAAATGCATGCACTTTCCTCAGAAAGGTTGTTTTTAAAATAATAATATTAAACCCTGGTATGGAAGTTTTCATGCCAGTCTGCTCTGCTTAGAAGTCAGACTGCTGTCAGCCCCAGGTAGTATCAGTCATTATAATCCAGTCTTGATGTGACAAATGCATTGATCGTTCTTGATAGCTGTTTTACATGATTGATTCACAGCATAAATCAGCCTAGGTTTATTAGAAAGTTTGCTTCACCTTGGTGAACATTTCAGTTGATTTGGAGGAATTCATGCTTTGTAACAAAAACAAAACCTGAAAAAGGATCTTATAAATTGATCTGTAATTCCTGTTTTGCACAGGTTTAACTAATAGCCCTAAAAAAGAACCAGTAAAATACTTTGATCTCTCCTTTGTCTTCCAATTACATACCTTTTGCTTGAGGAAAAAGGGCATCCTGAAACATAGCACTTTGTTGCTTTGAGAAGCTTCAACCAGAAGCAGCCAGATGTGTTTAAACAGTACTAGATTATCTCAGTCCTGGATCATCTTTTATGTATACAGCATCGCACTTTTTTTTAAAAAATGTTCTCTATATAATTTGGTCCCAATGGCAATTATTCTGAGCATATTTCAGCCCTAGCCAAATGTCATGTCAGTGCTTTCTAAATGAACTGAAAGCACGCAGCATTCCTAGGCCCGGCTGCTAACGAGGACTTAAAGTGTTTATTCATGTAATCATGCTTTTATTGTGATGCTCTGGTTTTTCTTGCATGCTTTTAGCACCGAGTGCAGCACCATCGATCAGAGCGCTGGAGTGGTACTCAGACTTAAGAAACCAAATTTGGAGCACGCGCCTTGCTGAACTGAACTGGGGAGGTGGGGAACATGAAGACTTCTGATGCCGTGAAGCGAGGATGTGACAAGACTACACAGAATTCTGTCTTGCATCAATCCTCTGCAAAGTCCTTGAATTATTTGTGGTACTATAGAAAAGATGACCTCTGAGATGATACAGCATCTAGGAAATAGAAGAAAAGATACCGTAGCTCCAGTTTTCGCATATGAAATGACATTGTGGGTAACAGTAGTGAAGAGGACATTTAGCTATGTACAGCTTCTTTCAGCAACTGTTCAAGCGCTAATGCCTCCACTATGAGTGATGCTTGACTTCTATAGGATTTCTTTAGATGGAGACTACACTTGGAGTTTATATCATTAAACAAAACCCACACAATTACCCAGCTCGATTCATGTTTTTTGCCTAATAACCTCCAACAGGCGCTCAGCAGAGAGACTCTTAATTTCCCTATAAAAATGTTAGTGGGCTTGATAAATTACAGCGTTTTATTGGGTTGTCATTCCTTCAATTAGAATTCACAAAAAAGCTACGTGCTTAAGTGGAGCTTTTCAACCCAGATTTAGAGTGTATTGGAAGCGTGTGTGACAAAGAAAACATAACACTGCTTTTAAAACCCTTTCACTGAGCTTGGTGCCTCAAAATAAATGGCATGTGACTGTGCAGGAAGTCTATTTCATAGGTATTTTTATTTTTAATTCATACTTAAAAAGAGATTTACATGAAAGACTGCTGCATTTCCTCTCCCATTACTTTTTCTACACCATATGGGCTCTTCTCCACCCAGCTGAAGTCTCTCCTCTTCACCTTCAAGTTTCTGCATTGTACAGGTTTTAATCTGCACACCTCTGACGGGTGCTGAGGTATTACTACCACTCCAATCTTTATGTCTAGATGGGAGATGCATCCTGAATAGAGTTGATCAGGATTTATCCAGAATGTGCCTCTCCCACCCTTGAAAATGTCTGTTCACTGAAACCAGAACTTTTGAGAGAGAAGCCTATCCCAAGATTACCCTAAGTGGTGGGCTATTAAGACACTCTACTAGAGGTAAGTGAAGTTCAAGTCCTTTGTTTAACACGGCAGAGCAGTGACTTGAACCTTGATTTCTCCACAACCTGGGAGACTATCCAAATGAAAGAGATTGTTCTAGAGTAGATGTTTCTTTCTTGCTTTCTCTGGCTTATCCTGGTACAAAATGGGATTAAAAAAATTCCTAATTTTCACAGCTTCTTGCCCTATTCTACACATTTCTGTTGAATCATGGAGTCACTACGAAGATTGAAAACCACTAGTCTCTGCAATCCACTCTCATCTAGATTTCTAATCCAATTATTCTAAAGTTTCATGAAAACGGCTCTCCCACGAGCTCCATTCTGGCTTTTCACGTTTGCTCGAATATGTGGCTATTTTCAAACTTCCACATATGCTAGGAGAAGCATCTTATTAACCTTCACCAAGTGCCTAACCCTGAGCTTTCAAATCATTTCTATAAATACCTCTCTTATGCAGAACTGCTCTATGTTCCAAGACCCGTACAAACAACTGTGCCATACTTCTATCGTTACTGTACAAACTCAAAATGCTATAAACCATACAAAGCAGCAACCTTGCCCTCTGTTCTTGGTTGGTTTATTTTTGTTCTCTGCAGCACCATGTAAGTGGTACTCAATATTAATGGAAATGTTGCTTTTTGGGTTGTTTTTTTTTTTTTTCTTCTCCTGGTCATATTTGTTTATTATAGTAACAGTATGTTAAGAGTAAAGCCAAGTAGTACAGAATACACAGTGGTGGCATTTGAGTCACAAAATAGCAGAACAAGTGAAATTTCCTACTGATTATACAGAGAGCAACCCACAGAGAGACAGCAACAAGACTGAAGAGACGCAACTGTACTGAGTGCCTCCCCAGTGCTGCAGCTCCCTGAACGGTAATCAATAAAACAATAAATAAGCTGTCAGGTTAAGCATATTTTAGCCTTGGATCTTGGCCATAATTCCCTAGAGCACATTTAGGAAGAGAAAGAGGTTAGTTTCTATTGAATTTTTATTAATATTTTTAGGCACACCTCTCTAGTTCAATGGCATAACCAGGGTGTAGCGAAACTAGGGCAGCAGTCCCAGGCACCCACTTAGGGAGGGCGCATGTGCACAGAGATAGCAAGCGTTGCCCTTGCTGGCCAGCTGTGCCACTGCCCCTGCCCAGTGCATGCTGCTACCCTATTACACCTCTGCTTAAGTTATCCCTGAATAATTTTCCCCTTCCTTAGCCCCAAAGTATGCAATTCCTGTTTTAAAATGTGCAAATATAAAAGGCTCTTTTTGTGTCTAAATAATTTATGGAAAATGCCTTTGGATCTTTTCACAAACACCTCTGAAGGAGGTATTAGCAGAAAATATGGCATTTCTCATTCAACAGTAAAAATAAATGGAAAAAACCCATGCACATGTTAGATTTCACATAACACGGCATTAAGGCTCAAGTAAATAAACAGCTGGAGTGGATGAATACCTGCAAAACATTGTTCTATAAGTATTTGTTTCAATAAGAAGTTTGGCTGTTTGTGCCCATTTCTTATTTGCTTTCATAAATATTTTAACAAATGAGCTCAGTAGCAGGAATATTCATGCAAGCAGTCCATTTTAAGCAAACAGTGAATATTTAAGGAACAGAAATTTTGAACTATTATACTGATAACATTTATGACAACCTGACCAGGAAACGGAATTAAAATCATTGACCTTTATTGCCCATCAAAACTAATGTATACAATTCAGGTTTTAAAAAAGAGAAAGGGAAACTCACAATAAATGGCTCAGGATTTGCCTGCAAAGCAAGTAGCTTGAAAAGCACCAACACAAAATATCCAAAAATATACAAATTGAAACAGTGCTATGGGAGCATGTAGTTCCAGCTGAGTTGATAGCACAGCGTGGATGAATTTGTTATGTATGAAGAAATGCAGCACTTTGTCCCCAAAATTACAGCTCTACTCATTGGAGTAGAGGAAGAAAAATCAGTTTTAGAGACTTAATGTGTCTAATGACTCAGGTAATTAATTTCAAGAGTTAAAATTAAAATGTCCTTTGGCTTGTTTTAGCTAATTAATACAAAAATGTCTATATTCTCCATGCAGTTAAAATACAGAAGATCAGTGCTTTTGCTACTTTTTGAAGAAATGTATTTATTCCCCCCCTCCCCCTCATTTGCAGTGTCACACAATGTCCATCATTTCCTATTGTTTTCAAAAGGGACAGCTGCCCTCAGGGAAGAGAGCAAGCTGATATGCTTCCAGCACATGCCAGTGAGCCTTTATAGCAGAAGTGCTCAACCCATGCCCTATGGGCCACATCCAGCCCTTGGCACCATATCATTTGGTCCATGAGGAGCTCTGTGGGGTAGGCAGGGTGGCACAGGGTCCAATACCAGTGCACAGAGCAAGGCAGAGGGGACGTGGGGTCCCAGAGCCCAATCCTGGCTTGCAGGAATGACACAGGGTCCTGAGGCCTGGTCCCAGTGCAGCGCCTCAGTGCCCACTTCTGCCATACTGGAGGAAGCAAAGGCTGTGGGGGTCCCCATCCTGCTGTGCAGGAGCCGATTTAGCCCACAGACCAGCCCTGTATCACTCTTCTGGTCCATAAGGTCAAAAGGTTGAGTGCCATTGCTTTATACGACCACTGCTTTATTTTGCACATGCAGTTTGGAATGTCATTTTACAACCATTTCTCGGCACAAAGCGGTAGTGCTCTTGCTTTAATTGGGGAAGGATTTCCAGGTTTAGCCAATCCTTGAGCAAAACAAGCAATTCAGGGGGGAAGACAAGCTGGAAAGCAATCCCCATTGAGATCAAAATATAAATTTCCTAAACTGGTTTTCTATTAACCAGGGAAATCATATTCCTAGGGAGAGAAGGGAACATCCTATTTAATACTACTTGATTTCAGCACCTCAGTGGCAAACTACTACCCCATGGTTTGTAAGTATAACTTTTAATTGGCAATGATTCTTAAAGCCTGCATTTCTTGGTAGGTTATCTTTTCCATGGTTACCTGTTTTATAGCCTTTTCAACAATAACTTTCACTGTGTAAACCCAAGCCCTATTCACTACGTATTTCTTATAGAGTCAGCCTTCAGGCTGCATCGGAACCGCTGTGCTACCCAACTTATGCCATGTTAACCCATGGACAGCTTTCCTGATGTTTAACAAGACTATTGCTCCTCCTAGCACAATATGAAGTTAATGACATTTTTAAGCTGATGCCTCAACATAAACATGCCACAAGTCGGCTTGTTTCTATGGAAACTGCACTCAGTAAGAGAGACACCATAGGTCATTGCTTCGCCAAAACATAAAAACAACCCGGGAACAGCTAATAGGCCCAACCTGAAATTATTCTCACCTCTGAATAAAGAGCGTGCCAGCTCTCATCAATATTTCTAGATTACCAATAGGACATGTAGAGATCTATCGATTGACATGGACGTAAGAAATGAATGAATACCAATACTGGGTGACCAAAGTGGGACACCTTCACAAAACCTCTCCTTATAAAGTGCCCTCCCTGCTCTGTAAAATTCCCTTTACGGTCATCTGTAAATTTAAGCACAAGGGGTCATTGTCACTTCAGAAAGTACAGCTGAAACTTTCTAACTTGCAGACTGTCCCCAAGCATGGAAAGACCTCTCAGCTCCGAACTACCAGGTCATGAACCCCTACTTATTTCAATCTGTCCTGAAGAGGGTTTCTACAATGTCCCCCCACAAAAAAAATCAGTAAATGTTATAAACACATACCTTGGGATCTCAAAAAGAATTTAAGAGATTTAAGGGAAAAATGCTTGGGCTCATTTGAAAATCCCAGACATAAGAATTAAAGGATTTCTGCTATGTTGTTTAACAATAATGCTTCTCGGCCTCTTGAAGGCGCAGATCAAGTGTTATTTCTGCTTCCAGAAGGGAAGAATTATATAGCTTGCCAACACAATACAAATTATGAGTTTTGCAACAAAATATACAATTACTCACAGCAAATATTGAAGGCAAAATATGCCTTTTAGTATGGCAAATCTTGGAAAGACTCAAATTTCATGGAAATCAGTTACATATCAAGCTGCAGCACATTTTGTTTCTGAGTTCAGATAAATATTCATAAGTTTTTTCCTACTATGCTCCCAGTTTTGCAAATAACATACAACATCTCACTTCCTAAAACATGAGACTCAGTTAGAATGTTTTAATGAATTTTGTCTCAAAAGTATATCATATAATATCAGTACAAATACGTTTGATGTTTCGTTATTGCTCATTTAAAATACACCATGAAATTAAGAGAGTAGGGGGAGAGTATGTTAAATAAGACATAGTAAAGAAAAATATCTCGGCCAAAATGAAAGATGCAAGGGTGAAGGAGAAAGGGAAAAATGATGTGTGGTCTCCTGGGCAACGGGAATGTTCATAAGGAGGTCTAGTGCTTATTACAGGCCATGTCTGAGGACACTTCAAGTACCAAGGGATATTTCCCACCTCCTACTTGGTCCTCATTTCAGTCTGCTTTGCGTATATGTAGCCAACACAGGTATCTATATAAGGTGGAGGGGGTGGGGGGAGCCAGGCAAATGCCTGCAGTCTCTGCCCAGCTGCAGCCACAGAGCAGGGGGGAGGGGCCAGCCTTTCTGTGGAGTAGAGGACCCCGCCCAGCCCAGAGAGCATGCTGGGGGACTCTAGTTTAATTTAAACAAGGAAGGGGGCTGGGACAGACATTGCATAAATTGGTTTGACCCAAATCAGTTAAGTCTGCTACTACATTCACCCAGGTTTCTCTCAAAGTGGTTTCAGCCATTTTCAAACCAGTTTTCGTGCACTGAACATCTGTTCTGTTACAGGTTTAGACCAGTTTCTGATCACTTAAACCGGTTTGTGTGTAATGTCTGTCCCTAGCCATTATGTACAGAGCCAAATGAGAAAAAAAAAAAAATCAGTGTGTAGGTTTATACAGCAGTTACTCATGTGACCACAGTGCAGTGTAGAAACTTTTGAGCTAGTTTTCAAGTTGCTAAGCTACAGTATGGACAGGCATTTAGCCACAGCAGCGTGGAGCTGACCATGGGCTACACAATGGACCTGCAAACAGGGCAGATACTCAGCCTCATGCAGTGAGCCACTACAGACCTAGACCTGAGCTAGCTAGTTCAAGAAGCCTGCCCAAGACACTGTAGGTACAGCTGTATGTACATGAACAGACAGAGGGAGGTGAAAAAAGAAGCCACCTGAAATGCCAAACCAACTATATTTTAAAGGGAATATTTACAGTTTTCATCCTTGTGCCAGCATAAAGTGCAAAGGATAGTATTTATGTTTTTACCTTAATACCTCTTGTGGGGTGTTCGGTGACATTCCCACCGTGGGTAACACCAAGGCCTGGACAGGTCTGTTCAGTTCACCTCTGTAGATCAGGTATAGAAGGGAACATACCCCCAGCAGAAGATAACATAGGCAAACTCCCCCACTGACCTTGCCCTAGGAGAAAGCAAGTGCTTATACATTCCTTTGCAGAGCTCTCTCCAAATAGCACAGGCTAAACGTATGCCTGTAATTATTTCAAACAAGACAATGTAGACCATTAACAACAGAACTTGGTGATCTAAAAGCCTGTAAATGCTGAATGCAACTGGAGTGGATGACAAACAGCATGTCAGCTCAGATTAATCTCTGTGAAAGGCAGAAACTCTGCTATGTCACACACACTGAGTGCTCATACGCAGTTTTGACAGGCACTATATTTATATTGCCACACACAGTGAAGGATCATGATTTGGCATTTCCCAAAGAAACCTTTCTTCCTCCCCCTTTGTATTTAATGTCTCAGTCATTTTATGACACACAACTCCGGTTGCTGAGGCTGTCAGCTCCTATACAGTTAATGACAAAGTTTAGCTCCACAGATTTTAAAATGAAACTGATTTTTAGGCCATGCTCAAGAGCATTCCCTCATTTTGAGGGGCCTGCTTTTCTTCTAGCTGGGTCCCATGCCAGACGTGCAAAAAACAAAACCTTTGAAAGTTATGCAAAGAAGCGTGTCCCTAAATACCCAAGAAGAAATATTTAAAACATCCCCCTGCACCTTTGTTTTGTATTTGAAGATATGTTCTTCTGCAAGCCATTTCCCCAAATCTGCTCCTAATCCTCCAGCAGGCTCCAAGCCTGTTCCCAGATCTCTCTCAGCTTGTCTACAAGTTTCCCTTCCTAAAAACATTCACAAGCTCCCTTTTTCCCCTCCTCCCCCATCGCTTGTGCTGGACACCTTCTGTTTAATTTTTTAAAGCTCTCTTTGCTTCTGTTCTGCGCTGGCAGGATTGATCAGTCTTTGACTAACATTAAAACAACAGAACACATTAATGCCCACTGCTACTTAAACCTTCTTCTGTCTTAGACTTTGCAGGTTGCTTTACAGGCTTGCATACATTTGCCATAATTTAAAAAGAGAAAATCCCCTTACCATATCTCTCATAGTGCCCAAACACCTGCCTGTTATCTCAGCACTTACTTTTAAGCTTAGCAGTTCTTTCAAAAGAAGGCTACTCACCTGGGGAAATCCCTGACTTGCAAAACCCAGTCAGATTTACTGACAGTGAGGATAGGGAAATGTGCTTTTATTAATTAGGCAAACTTATAACAGGTTTAGGGCATTTTCCTATGGCAATGGTTAACAGTTTGTTAGGCTAAAACCTCAGAAATCTTCTGCAAACTTTACTAATAGCAGATGTGTAGAAAAACAACTGCACTGTTACCCACACGTGAAAGTTTCTTTGACTGGATAAAAATAAAACGCATGTCAGCATCTATTTTAGAGGAATTAAAGCACATCGTAAAAGACTTGAATTAATGACTTAATTGTTAATAAACACAGGCTCCAGAGATATCCATTTTGCTTCCCCCTTAGGACGGCTTTAAAGTACAACACCACTTCACTAAGGTTAAAATAATAATACCACCCCCAGCATGTTTCTTCACAATACTTTATCCTTAATGCCTCCCTGATTTTTTTTTTATTTTGTGGGAAGGAGGCAAGTGAAATGTCTTCTGAATATCTACCAGCTGATTACTTTTTCCAGTAAGGAGAATCTCAGATGTATTAGGAAAAGAAAGAAGTCTATAATCTGCAACACTTAAACATATGTATTTATTCACCAATGACCCACTCCTGCAGATACTTGAATAATCACAAACCTCGAATACACAGCATTCCTCTCAACTTAAAAAGGACTATTCCCAATATGCAAAATTAGGCAGGTGTGTAAGTCTTTGTAGAAGTGAGCCTTTAAGTAGTCCCACTTATTCATATAATTAGAGATAATTATATTACACAGGTTTACAAGCCTTGCAGGTTCAGGACCTGAACTCACTATATTCAGAATCATTGTAGAAACTACATTTATAGATGAGAAAACCTGAATTTGTTTTCTAGGATTTCCAGCCTTCATCTTAATAGAATATTTGAAGTCATGTATTCAAATCTTGGTTATGGTTTTAAAATAACCCTAACTTGAATTTTGTCATTCCCAAATAGCCACTTGTTATTTTCAAGACTAGGGACAGAAGTTACACATAAACCAGTTTCAGTGATGAGAAACTGGTTTCAAGCTGTAAAAGAACAGAAGCTCAGTGCACATAAACTGGCTTCAAAATGGCTGAAACTGATTTAGGATAAACCTGGTTGCATGTAGTATAAGACTTAACTGATTTGGGTCAAACCAGTTTATGAAACTTCTGTTCAAGACCTTATCATGTTTAAATCAGAGTTCCCCAGCATCTCAGCATGCTTTGCAGCCCTGGGCTGGGTTGTGCTTCTGCTCCGGTAAGCAGAGCTACCTCCACCCCTCTGCTCCTTAGCTGGAGCAGTGAAAGCTGACTGACAAAGGGGGGTGAGTGGGGAGCAAACCTGGCTGGGGATGCAGCCCACTCTACAGGGAGGGGACTGCCCCCCAGGCAAACCCCAGCTGGGGCCTGGGTCCAGGGATGGGGCATTAAACACCACTTTCCACTGCTTAAACCTGCTGCTGGCTGCAACTGTGGATTACAAATCCCAGAGGTACCTGGAAGCAGGAGGAAGTGATGATCTGCAGAGTCCTGCTACCATGATTTGGGACTGCAAATCCAAGAAACCTCCAGGGCAGCAAATACACAGTCCATACCGGATATGCTAAAGAACTGTACTCTAGCACCCCCTGGCTTCTGGCCTGAGCCACTGCAGGCATGTGGCTGCATTTCCTGAATGTCTGTTCACTTCTTTTCTCTAACACAACACACAGCTGAAACCATCTCCTTATCAGTAATATAATAGCACTGCAGATCCAGGCTAGGAGGAAGAAAATCTTCAAAGAATCTCCTTCGTATTTGTAAACTCCGGTCTGAAAAATCATTAGTTGCTTGTGTGGCCTCTGTTTTTTGAGGGACCTGCTCCTTTTCAGCATTGTAGAGCAACAGTAATGTCTAAGTCAGGCCATCAGGGAAGTAGGAAATTACATCTATACTGAGTGAATAACAATATTTCTGCAAATCATCTAGGAATACAGAGATATAATAATTTGATAAACAGTGTGTATGACTTGTTCAGCAAAATGAAGTAACTGACTGTACAACTACACTAGAGTTAGGAGAATATTTATTATGTGCCTGCGTTACCTTGTTATTGTTTACAGTAATAATCTACTGGACACGCATGATTATATATGCCATTGTAATTTATATTATTGTGCATGTTAAATAATTAAGATGAAATTCTTATCCCAGCCCTCCAAAATTGAGTGGGAGCCAAAGGGAGAACAAGCAGGAGAGCAACACAGTGGCTCTCCAGGTAAAACATCTTGAAAAATAATGGAGAAAAATCTGTTTCCTTTCAGGATGCTGTAGAATGAAGATACAAAGTATTTTTGGGGATGTAGACAGAGAGTTAAGCAGCTAGAGAAGCTGGGGAAAAATTATCAGAAGCTGTCCATGGGGAATTACCGACAAAATGTCTCTGAAGAAGTTGGGCACAACAGACGGCTTTGGAAGACCCAAGGTAGAGAGGCCTGTGTACCAACTGGCTTATTGTTTAATGAGATCTGTTTTCTCTCTAATGCTATAGTTCTAATCAAATACTTTGCTTTCAAGGGCATTTGGTTACTGAGTACCACTGTCATGGCTGTCAGAGAAAAAATAGTTGCACAGACTGAAGATCAGAGTTAGGCCTATTAAGATAACCATAGTTGACCATAGGGCACTACAGCCTGATAGTTAGCCTGAGAGTGAAAAAAAAATCACTTGAGCCCACTTCAGGGAAAAAGCAATGACAGGAGACCTGGAGTCTGAGAGTGAACACTCAGCCAGTGTTATTTCTACACCCTATGAGCTACTACTGCTTCTATTAAAACAGCTGGGTTCTCTGGCAAGGACATAGCTCTACTGGAAGAGTTTCAGCCCCAGAGTTCCAAACTACAGAAGCTCTGCTGGTAGAAGTCTCCTTCTTCTGTCAGTTAAGCTACATCTGCACCAAGGGTTTTGTTGACAGACCTTCATCAACTATGGAGCTTTTCACCCCCCATCTTGACATGGCTGTACCCAGGCTTCAAATTATACTTTGACACTGGGGGGGGTGGTCTCCAAAAACCATAAAAATTGGGGTGCCCATCATGATGACCTAATAAAATCAGAGATCCCCCCCCCCAAGTTATGATCTTCAAATTTTACATGGGGGCTCTCATGTCTTAAGGGGGGATCAGCCCCTGCTGAGTTCTCCCATAATTCAAACCCTGACTTTACTATCAGAACCTTGCAGTGTCGGTAATGACTGAGTCTATGTAGCACAATGTGGTCCCAGCTAAAGATAACCAAGCTAGTTTTGGTTACTGGAAGCAATCTAGCCATATTAGCACGGTGTTTCACCCAGACAACTATAACCTGCTATTCAGTTGGACTAATTAACATGGAGGGCTGTTCTCTCTAAATAGCTCTCTGGTGTGTGACATGGACTTACCCAAGCACCGGAGTGTCAGGGATGCAATTAGTCCTGTAACTATGACAACTTGGAGTAAAATTCATGAGACAGGATGAGCAATAGGGACTAGAGACGCTGAGCAATAGGAATTTCTGTCTAGTGTGCCTATATTCTAACCTATGGAGATGGAGATTTTTGCTTTTACAGTTTTGACAGGCTGGGCCTGGTTCTTATTTTGTGCATGGCTGTCAACTGGTTATAATTGGAAAGCAACAGAATTACACCGGTATTGAAGAGAGTGGAAAATTAGACTGACTAGCTTCATTTTTCCTATCTATAAAACATGAACCATCAAAAGAAAGAAGCATAACAACATAAAATAACATGGGAAAGCAGATGGGAAAATATCAAAATATTGGCTTAAAAAAATTAGATATGGATAATTGCTTACTTTACCAAACTGGTGATAACCAGAGAATTGTAGATGCTTCCCAGTTTAATTCCACAGTGTGAGAGGGATAGCACAATTACAGTTCTGGTGACCAGGCAAAGCATTTGTAGGCAGGACTTTCTCAGTGTTACCGGTGTTCATTATAATACTTCAGTTAAAAGGACACACATGGTACATACCCAGCATTACCACTTAAATCATAAACCTGGATTTTGTGCAGTACTGATCCTTAGTGTTAGGACTGGATTTAGGACCCAGCCCTTATACCTTTGTTCTGGGTGAGCGCAACCCTCAGACTGACCATGACCTTTCCATTCGATAATAGGTAAATTTATTGATACAGAGTGGTAACAAAAAAGCAACAATACAAACAATCAAGCAATTCTATACCAATCCTAAGGCTGTCATCAGAGTCAAAGTACATCAGGTCAGGATGCAGGCTCCACTCTGAGGCTTTTTCTCTTAGGTGTCAGGAGGCTGGAGGTGGGATACCGAGACCCACAGCCCCTCTCCAGTGGGGTGTATGAGACGGGCTGCTGGTATGCCCTCTATCCATGGCAGCCTCGAAGACCCATCCTGGGGGATGGGGGCCCCTCTCAGGGAGGAGAAGGGGGAGGGACAGAAAAGAAGAGAAGGAGAGACAAGGAAGGACAGGGAGGAATGAGAAGGAGGGACAAGATGGAACAGGGAGGGACCCTTTGTTAATCTCAAGTCCCTGCTTTTGTATTCTCCTTCCCTCCTGATGACTCCTCATCCATGGCTCTCTCTGGTTGGTTGTCTCTCTGTGGTCACACATCCTTTTAGCCTTCTGGGCCTTCTCTTAATTTGATCTGTTTCCCCAAAACTGGGACTCAGGCCCCCCTCTGCTTTGGGGCCTTGTAGCTGGGGCCACTTATCTCATGTTATGGGACAGTATGGTACATACTTCCTTGGTTCCCAAGTTACGTGTTCTTGTTGTGCTAGACAGCCTGTCTGCTTCCAGGGCCATGAGAAGCCTTGTGTGTGTTAGATACAAGCTTCCAGTTAACCTCTGCTACCCATCTTGATCCCTTATAATGCATATATCTATACCTATAGGCTAATTCCCCAAAACAAACCTATAAATATCATTTTCAAGCCATAGATTCATAGATTCATAGATGCTAGGGTCAGAAGGGACCTCAATAGATCATCGAGTCCGACCCCCTGCTTAAGCAGGAAAGAGTGCTGGGCCTACATTACCCCAGCTAGATACACATCCAACCTTCTCTTGAATACCCCCAGGGTAGGGGAGAGCACCACCTCCCTTGGGAGTCCGTTCCAGACCTTGGCCACTCGAACTGTGAAGAAGTTCCTCCTAATATCCAATCTAAATCTGCTCTCCTCTAGCTTGTGGCCATTATTTCTTGTAACCCCCGGGGGCGCCTTGGTGAATAAATACTCACCAATTCCCTTCTGTGCCCCCCTGATGAACTTATAGGCAGCCACCAGGTCGCCTCTCAACCTTCTCTTGCGGAGGCTGAAAAGGTCCAGTTTCTCTAATCTCTCCTCGTAGGGCTTGGCCTGCAGGCCCTTAACCATACGAGTGGCCCTTCTCTGGACCCTCTCCAGGTTATCCGCATCCTTCTTGAAGTGCGGCGCCCAGAATTGCACGCAGTACTCCAGCTGCGGTCTGACCAGCGCCCGATAGAGGGGAAGTATCACCTCCTTGGACCTATTTGTCATGCATCTGCTGATGCACGATAAAGTGCCATTGGCTTTTCTGATGGTTTCGTCACACTGCCGACTCATGTTCATCTTGGAGTCCACTAGGACTCCAAGATCCCTTTCCACTTCCGTGCCACCCAGCAGGTCATTTCCTAGGCTGTAGGTGTGCTGGACATTTTTCCTCCCTAGATGCAGCACTTTGCATTTCTCCTTGTTGAACTGCATTCTGTTGTTTTCTGCCCACTTGTCTAACCTGTCCAGGTCTGTTTGCAGTTGTTCCCTGCCCTCCGGCGTGTCCACTTCGCCCCATAGCTTAGTGTCATCTGCAAACTTGGACAGAGTACATTTCACCCCCTCGTCCAAGTCGCTGATGAAGACATTAAAGAGTATCGGTCCAAGCACCGAGCCCTGCGGGACCCCACTGCCCACACTCTTCCAGGTCGAAACCGACCCATCCACCACAACTCTCTGGGTGCGACCCTCCAGCCAATTCTCCACCCACCGGACTGTGCAGTCATCCAAGTCACAGCCCCTTAACTTGTTCACCAGTATGGGGTGGGATACCGTATCAAAGGCCTTCCTGAAGTCCAAGTATACGACATCCACCCCTCCTCCTGCGTCGAGGCGTTTTGTGACCTGGTCATAAAAAGAGACTAGATTGGTCAGGCACGATCTACCTGCCACGAACCCGTGCTGGTTTCCCCTCAGCATAATTTGTCCTGCCGGGCTCTCACAAATGTGAGCCTTAATGATTTTCTCAAAGATTTTGCCAAGGATGGAGGTGAGACTGACTGGCGTATAGTTACCTGGGTCCTCCTTCCTCCCCTTCTTGAAAATGGGAACCACATTGGCCCTTTTCCAGTCCTCCGGGACTTGACCTGTGCGCCACGAGCATTCAAATATTCCCACCAGTGGCTCTGCAATGATGTCGGCCAGTGCCTTCAGTACCCTCGGATGGAGCTCATCCGGGCCTGCCGACTTAAAGGCATCCAGTTCCTCCAAGTGACCCTGCACCATCTCAGGGTCCACGCATGGAAGTCTGGTGCCTTGCTGCTGCCTCCCTACACTCCCAGGGAGAGACTTGTCGTGCCTCTCACTTAGGAACACTGAGGCGAAGAACTCGTTGAGGAGTTCAGCCTTGTCCCCTCTGTCCGTCACCAATTGTTTCTGCCCATTTAGCAGGGGTCCTATTCCTCCCTGGGCCTTCCTTTTACTCCCTATATATCTAAAAAACAATTTCTTATTGTCTTTTACTTGGGTTGCCATCCTCAGCTCCATGGTAGCTTTGGCCTGTCTAACTGCCTCCCTACAAGCACGAGCAGAAGAGGTATATTCCTCTTTGGTGATCTCTCCCTGTTTCCACTTTTTATGTGCTCCCCTTTTGGCCCTTAGTCTGCCCTGGATTTCTCTGGTCAGCCAGGGAAGCCTCCTGGCCCCTTTCCCTCTTTTACCTCGCACGGGGATCGTCTTGCTTTGTGCTCGAAGGATAGCTTCCTTAAGGCACAGCCACCCTTCTTGGGCTCCCATCATTTCAAAACTACTACTCTGCAGTGCATCCTTCACTAATCGCCTGAGTTCGCTGAAATCAGCTTTCCTAAAGTCCAGCACATTCACCCTACTGGTTACCTTACCCACTCGACGCCTTATGTTGAATTGTACTTTTAGGTGATCACTGTCCCCCAGATGGCTACCGATCTGTAGGTCCCCTACTATGTCATCCCCCGTTGCCAATACCAGATCCAGTAAGGCATTCCCCCTAGTGGGACCATGTACCTCCTGCGTCAGGTGGAGGTCCTGTACACAGGTTAGAAACCTGCGTGAGCGGTGGGACTTTGCTGTCTGTGTCTCCCAGCAGATGTCCGGGTAGTTTAGGTCCCCCATGACCACCGCCTCTTTAGCTTTTATGGTCTCTGAGAGTTGCCTCAGGAGCCCCAAATCTATTTCTTCCCCTTGATGTGGGGGTCTGTAGCAGACCCCTACCACCAAATCCTTTTCTCCTTGCCCCCCATGTAGCCTAACCCACAGTCCTTCTACTTCCTCATCCTTTGATTCTGTCTTGATGAGGGTTGATGTATATTGCTCCTTAACATAGAGCACAACCCCTCCCCCCCTTTTCCCCACTCTGTCCTTTCTGTACAATCTATAGCCCTCAATATGTACCGCCCAGTCGTGGGATGGATCCCACCAGGTTTCCGTCAGCCCCACTAAGTCGTAGTCGTTTAGTGCAACCAGGAGCGCTAGTTCATCCTGCTTGTTCCCCATGCTCCTAGCATTAGTATATAGGCACTTGAGCCCTGTGACTGGTGCTTTTGCTACCCCCTCGCTCCAAGTCCTAAAGGGCTTTTTGTCTCTAACCTTCCCGTTCCTTACCTGTGCCGTATTCCTGTCCACCCCCTGTCTTTCACGTTCCCAAAGCTCTCTTTCTTCAGGCTGGGCTGTCCTTGTGGGTGCCACCTGGTTTGGTGGTCCACAGCCTCCCCCACCCTCATCTTCCCCTCCCCCCGACGAGCCTAGTTTAAAGCCCGCCGGAGGAGATCCGCCAACCTGGAAGAAAACACACGCTTACCTTTGGGGGACAGGTGAAGCCCATCCCAGCTGAGCATGTCCCTCGTTGTAATGTGTGGGTCATTGTCCAGGATGCCGAAGCCTGCCTCGAGACACCAATTCCGAAGCCGCCAGTTGGTCTCTCGGATGCAGTTCTCATGCCGTCTTCCGCGTCCGTTCACTGGTAGGATGGAAGAGAATACCACCTGTGCACCAAATTCCCTCAGCACGCCGCCCAGAGCCTGGTAGTCCGCCATCAGTTGATCGGGGGTTCTCCTGGCCGCATCATTAGTACCCACATGGACAAGGACCATGGGGTAGTAATCGGTGGGCTTGATCCTGGCCTGGATTACCTCCATCACATCCTGAATCTTAGCTCCAGGCAGGCAGTAGACCTCTCATGCTGAAGGGTCCTGTCGACAAATGGGCCCTTCCGTACCTCTCAGGATGGAATCGCCTATGACGAGCACGCGTCTCCTCCTCTTCTGGGTCCTCTCGGATCTCTTGATCTGTTTGGAGTGTGAAGAATGTGGCATTTCTTCCTGCCCAGGGGTTTCCTCCTCCCTTTCCATCTCCTGCAGAGTCGCCAAGGCTTCGTACCTGTTCTCCAGTCGGACTGGAGAAGCTTGTACCTGCTCGCTGCGAGCCGCTCTGGTCCTGGCTGTGACCGTCTGCCTCTCTGCTGTGGAGGTCCTTCCCTGGGCTGCTTCTTCCTTGGGTGCCTGGTCCTGCAGGGAAAGGAAATAACTGTCAATTTCCTCCTCTGCCTCCCTGATCCCCCTCAGCCTGCTAACCTCCTCCCGGAGCTCCCTCACCTGTGCCTCCAGAGCCCTAAGCCGGGCACCTGCCAGACAGGTGTGGGGGCTCCCAATCTCTGCCCCCCCCGGCCCTGCTGGGGATCACTTAGCATTCCTTAAAAATCAAATACACAGCTGAAACTATGGAGCATTTTTCCTGTCCCATTCATGACATTCCAGTGATGGAATAAAGCCAAGCAGCATTCTGGACCATGGCTTTGTCACGGGCCTATTTATCACCTTTCACCTTAAACACCTTCTAAAATAAACAGTCCCCCTCCAGGCAATCGAGGCATGGAGCCAAAACATGCCAGAACAGCAATTGTGAAAAAACACGTGTACTCAAAATTCACCAGCACCAGAATGAGAAAAGATTGGTGTGTCCCTGAAGACCCAGTCCTCTGGAGGCATGGCATAGGAGTGGCCATGCAGGACTGAAACCCTTTGAGGCAAACCAGAATACACATTCACCAACAGCACACACCATTCTGCATTTCTGACCTTTCTGTTCACTAATATCTGGGCAGGATTCTGTTGTCACCAACTCAACTGCAATTATCCCACCTCACAGGGATGTAAGTAATCACAGGTATATGCAATGCAATAATCTAAGGATTGTCAACTAACTGGCAAATCCCAGGGAGGATACGGGTATACTGTACTTCCACCAGAACTACTTTTACTTTAAAAAACTACAAAAAAGATAAGGGCAATCAGCTACAGAGGAAAATAAGAACTCACAGCATGCATTGCACATTGCAATAGAAGTCCCAATAGCGTCCCAGACTTTAAGGGCAAAATCCTTCTTGGAGCCACATGCTAAAATGCAAGTAAGATTTGCCATGTATGGAGAGAAAAGAGACCTTGCACAGGAATTTGCACTGCATTCCTTATGCCGCAATAAACTACAAAGTGCTGGAAAGAGAGTGGGTAGAAATGTGGCAAGCCAAAAACTTATCTGTGGGGCTATAGGTCATATTTCAGCTCAAGAAATAGAACTTCAGCATTCAGACCACAAGCCCTTCGGTACAAAACTTGAGTATATGGGGTAGGCCAGAGTATGGCAGTGTAACCAATTCTCAGCAGAACCAAGAGCAGTCTCAGGACAGCTCTAACTTGCACTATGTCATAAAAAACCCTATCTAGTAGTAGGTAATGCTTGAGGCAAACATCTTAGTTCAAGAAGTTAGTTAACATCCTGGAGTCAGCTGTGAAGCTAGTGCCAGTACTGAATGTATCCAAGGACACAAATTGCAGGGTCTTCTGCAATGGATATAATGGTACTGATGTCTTGATAAAGATGTTTGCAACATTCAGGTATTAATACAGAATTCAAAAGTTCGTACAAGACACATTAAGTGTAAATGTGGGATGCTTCCTTCAAAGTGGATTGAAGGGAGGCTTCCAGTTTATGAGTTTATAATTTGTCTGGTAATCTCTTGAGAATAAGCAAGAGGTATAGCCATTCCTAGATACAGTAGGAAAATCCTTCATCTTCGGATAAATACAGTTTCACTAAACTCAAAGCAGCTGTCTTAGTTTACAGTAGCTGAGACCACATTAGTCTACAGTTCAGATACATTTTACTTCCCAGTTCACTGAAAAGAGGCTAATGGGACTAATCTAATGGTACTTTTTATTGTATTTTATTTTTGAAACTGTTGCTTGAGTTCCAGCATAATTACTTGTCTGATGTTTACTTGGGAAGAAACACCCTTGGGCCGAAAACACAGTGATAAGTTATCTGGCAAAACACAGCTAGTTTCAATTGATACTATTTTTATTATGCTTTGCTCTGTATTTCATTTTCCTCAGCAACTCCCACTAGAGACTTTGGAGTGACTGTCAGCTGGAAAATTATCAATTAACCAAGGGAACTCTTTCCTCCTCAGCAGCTCTCCTCATCAGTAAAGGGAGGCGGGGTGGAAACCCCTGACTGGCTTGGTGTTTCTCTTTATGTTCAGGGCTCATTTCTAAGAAACTACAGCAGTGACAACCAGACCACGCGTTCCTCTTAGTAAATCTGCACCAGATTTACAGAGCTTGCCTAAGGTTTCCATCATGCCTAATGATAGGTGATGGAACAGGGAACTGCATTAAATCCAATGCAAAAAAGAAAAAGGTTGCTCCCAGTACTCATCAGGTGAGGCTGGTCTACACTCCAGCTATTCCCCTGCCCTTGGGGGCCATCTGTCACAGTGAAGTGGATGATCTTGTTCAGTCCTGGTACCCACCTCTCACCACATGGTTGGCAAGCGGGGTTACTGAGTGATCCTTTATTCCTCGTGGCCACAATCCATTTTACCACGTAAGCTGACGGGAACTTTTTTTCCAGCAGCTCTTTCACCCTCCGGAGTTTTCTGTCATCTTCTCCTTTTGATTTTTTTTTTTAAGCCTAGAGGCATACCTCATTCTCTTTTCCTGGACCCAATTAGGCAGATCTGAAAGGGAAGCATCTCACAAGGAGTGGGAGGCAGCCTTGGCATTCTGCCTCAATGCAGCATCATGCATTGCCTTGCCAAAGTGAGAGGGTATGGAAGATATACAGCTCAGCAGTAGAAGCTGCAACCAAAGAGCAACTAATGTTGATCAAATGTTTGGAGTAGACAGCAAACATTTCATGACAGCACATCCCATTGCAACTCTGGTGCATTCTGGTCCATTACTCCAGAAACTAGGGATCATATTCTGATGCAAGATAGGACTGCAACTGCCCTGGATGTCAGTGGAACTATAGATGACACTAGTAGTGTCTACACATGCGCATTTAATGCTCATTCACCTAATTTAAGGTGCATTAAGGACACGTCTACATGTGCACACCCTTAATGCACCTTAAAAATGGCAATTTTAGGCTATTTGACCTGCACAAAACAGGTATCAAATTATGCGCAAATAGTTAAGTAGCATTAGCAAACATGTAGACATGTTATATGTGCAATAACACTGTGTGCGTCAACAGATAGACACCGCGTTAATGCGCATTAGTGTGTTTGCACATGCATTAATGTGATGTAGCTATTCACACCTAAATTTAATGTGCCTTAATGTGCATTAGCACATCCATGCGCAGCTGCGCACTTAAATTGCCTTATAAAATGGAGCATTAAGTTTAGATGTGTGTAAATACATGTGTGGACACCCCACTGCCTCAATAATAATCAGTAATTCTATACCATGATATACACTCATCAAAAATCCTGAGAGCTAAGATACCCATTTACCCATTCTCTTACGCAGGTCTGCACCTGCATTCTGGCCTTGAGAAATGGGAATTCCCTACCAGGAGAATAAATACTCTACTGAAAAAGACCATCATCTTCTAGCTCTTTGATGGCCAATCTTCTGAAGTGGAGATGAGCAATTATTTCCCCTACCATGATAATAGACTTTGACCTCACTGTACTGCTCCTTTGCTTAAGGTATATATTGGAGTTAGAAGAAATTTCAGCAAACCTATAATAATATGTAACTCTCTCAGGTTAATATAAGAGTTGTCCTCTTCCCTTGTGCCAATCTTGTGTATTCTCAGAATTTAAAAAAAACCCTCTATACTTCTCACTAAGATTATTGTTATGTGCCAGGTTTGACAGCTAATGGTCGTGTTCTAAAAATCATTAACTTTTCAAGGTTAAATATGTAAAATACTGCAGGTGCCTTTCAATAATTCATTAAATGTAATCAGTCTTGCACCAAGCTAATTAGCAAGATAATCTGTGCATAAACAAAACAATAATAAACATTAAACATTTACAGAAATGAATATTAAAACAAATGTTAGCAGGGTACCTGCTTCTGGCAAACTAAATAGCATCTATTTGCTTAAATGAAAAAGGCAAGAGAGTCCCTGAAACAAAGTCAATCTTTCATCATTACACACAAGCAAAGTCCTACTGAAGGTAGCCCATGTTCCCTCAATACATGCTATAGCTGAATTGTGGCAGTCTTCTCATGCAGGAGAACCTCCATGATTTCTGCATATGCCTCATTGCAGGACCCAGCCCCTATTATGATCCCAACGGTGCCAAGATTTGCAAACAGTAGTACAATATACAATACTAAAGCTGTCTAATTGCTTCCACATGAAAAAGGCCTATGAAGAAGATAAATCCAAAACTGATTGAGGAGTCCTTCCAACCAAGCACACACAAAAGCAAAATCCTGCTGGCCTGCCCAGGGCTACTTGGGTCAGCCAGAGAAGCAGACTGAAGCCCCATTCAGTGATCCATTTGGCTCAGAGCTGGTTCAAATGAAATTAAATAGCCTCAGAGCAGATCCTCTGTTGGAGTAAGTCGCTACGGCTTCAACCAAGTCAAAGTCAATGGAGCTATGACAATTTATACCAGCTAAGGATCAGCTTTGAGGGTTTTTTAAAAAGTGATATTTCATCTTTTGTAGCCAAGTTTTAATGGAGCATGCACATGAATTTCTATAGACTTTTAAAAACTGCCTGGAGATATGGAAGCATTCAGAAGAGAAAACTTTTAATCTTTTATATGAATAGAAGTTGCCTTTTGCCTACATAATCTCTCTCAACACAGCTAGAAACAAGCACAGCTCCAATGACATCAGTGAAGCAATAGCAATTTATGCTAGATAAGGATCTGTCCTAAATATTGATTCAGTTGCCTCCAGTGCTGAGATTACTGGCACAGGTGCTTGAACACTGGCACAGTTTATGCCCCCCAAAACTAAATAAATAAAAATAATTGGGAATATGCCAACACTTAGGAGATCTGACTCTGTCCTGGCATTCAATCCCTGGTTCTACCACTTCCTGTATGGGGCAAGTTGTTCACATCACCCTTAAATTGCTCCATTGTTAAGACAAAATAATATTTTCACCCAGATACTAGGAGTGATATGTCACTGATGTTAATGGTTGGGAGACAAATATAATCATGAGCAGTTCGGATATTGCTTATATAGATGCATTTTAATGCTTTCATATTGCTATTTTCAGCCAGTTTGGTTCTTATTTTCCATTCACCCTTCATCCTAAGACATGATGGGGAGGAAGAACCGGCACCACACTTACAGGTTGGGGAACTCTCCTCTTGCCAGCACGGAGACGGAAAAGGATCTTGGAGTCGTCATTGACTCCACGATGAACATGGGCCGGCAGTGTGGGGAGGCAGTCAAGAAGGCCAATCGTACCCTATCATGCATCCACAGATGCATCTCGAGCAGGTCCAGGGAGGTGATCCTCCCCCTCTATGCGGCACTGGTCAGGCCGCAGCTGGAGTACTGCGTCCAGTTCTGGGCGCCACACTTCAAGAGGGACGTGGACAATATGGAAAGAGTTCAGAGGAGGGCCACTCGTATGATCAGGGGTCAGCAGGGCAGGCCTTATGAGGATAGGCTACGGGACCTGAACCTGTTTAGCCTCCACAAGAGAAGGCTAAGGGGGGACCTTGTGGCCTGCTACAAACTGGTCAGGGGGGATCAGCAGGTATTGGGGGAGTCCCTGTTCCCCCGTGCGCTGCCAGGAGTGACCAGGAATAACGGTCACAAACTGGCGGAGGGTAAGTTTAGATTAGATATTAGGAGGCGCTACTTCACAGTCAGGGCGGCTAGGGCCTGGAACCAGCTTCCAGGGGAAGTGGTGCAGGCTCCGAGCCTGGGGATTTTTAAAAGGAAGTTAGATGAGCACCTTGCCGGGGTCATCTGACCCCGGTGCTCTTTCCTGCTAAGGCAGGGGGTCGGACTAGATGATCTACCTAGGTCCCTTCCGACTCTAGCTACTATGAAACTATGAAACTATAATAGCAGTTGCTACAGTCTCCATTATTTTGCTGTTAGCAATCTCTCTTGCACTTGCTTGGCCTGGGTTTTTAAGATGATTTTAGTACCTGGTTACTTCGTATACAGAATGCTACCATTTTGCTTTTCCCAAGCTCTGTTGGTAAACTATATTCCAGCATTCAAGTTTTGCAGGGTAGCTGTGTCATGCCCAGTTTAACATTAGATAGATAAGTGTTATTAAATGGGTCCCTAAATGTAATAGAATTACAGTGGGGAAGTGTACTAGTAGGAAATGTAGTAGTAAAGTAAATTATCTCTATATGATCACATAATGTGGAAATAGGTTTTTTCCATTTTATGCTATCTTTAAGCACACATTTTACCTCTGGAATTTTAAAGAGGACTCATGGAATGACAGTCTACATTGAGCTGCTAAATATCTTTTAGTTATTTTATTTGGGGGGGGGTTCAGAATAAACATGGGAACATTTAATGTGTGCACTCAGTGAGAGCAGTCAACAGATTCTTTATGCTAATTAATTTTATTGGTAGCTTTACTCTCAGTTTGGAAATAGCAATGAGCCACACCTAATTAGCTCTGTGATTTCAAAGGCAGCAAATTGACAACACCAAGTAAAATCCATCTGAAATGAGCTACTAATAAAGTAGGTAAATAGTTTAATTGAATACCTGTTTCCATTGTTTTCTCAGATCAAAGTTTTATAATGAAATAGTTATATTTTATTGATACTTTAAAGATGTAAATGAAATAACTAACATAAATGCAGTAGAAAGCAGTGAAAAAGTACACAATTTGTTGTGAAGTCATTGCCAGACTTTGATCATTGCTAAAACAGTTGTTTATAAGTTAGAATGTTTCTTTCAAACACTGGCTTTAATAGTCCCCTTTTCACTGAAAAGTGGAGTCTGTTGTTTTAGCAGTTGATTTTTTCCTTGGCTTGGCTCTGTATGTTCCTTGGTGGGTGTTATAAGGCTTGAAAGAACATACATGATTAGCTCTTACACAGAAAAATGTTCCAGGCAGACATCTGAATATCTTGAGTATTATGTCATTAGACCATAGGAAGGTAGGGCTGGAAGGGACCTCATGAGATCACCTAGTCCATCAGGGACCCATCTGACTAATTTAGAACACTTGGGTGAAGGTCAATTGAGTGTTGGGTCAGTGAAGTTAGTCTACTTGGCCATCCTGAATAATTTCTATAGAAACTGATTTTTCAAGGAAGATAACATGTTAATGGAAATATACAATTTCTGAGGAACATTTTAATTTTTCTTTGAAATACTGGACAACCACACAACAGGTTAAAAAAATAGAAGCCAAAAACCAAACATGATTTGGTTTTGATTTTTCCCTAAAAAATGCAGTTTTCTGGATAAATTTTCTGTAGAATCAAATGCTTTTGTTTTTATCAATGCTTTCTGGATAAAGATTGCCTAAGCTGCCCCTTCCAGCCTCAACATTTGAAAAAAAAATTGATTGTAAAAACCATATTATTAAATATTATCTTTCCTATTTTAATTTCCTTCCATTAAGATATACAGCACTAGCAACATATTATGTTCCACACATATCAACATTTTGGACCCAAAGGAGAAGGCTTAATATTTTAAGTACAGAGGTGTAGTAAGCTGTTTCAGGTAAGCACAAGGCAAAACCCAGGGGCCACTGTGTAAAGCACAGGGCAACTGGAAGCAGGAAGTGGGGAGATAAGATGAGAGCTAGAAACGGGGAGGGAAAAGCAGGTCCCCTAACAGGATACAACCAAGAGGAGGTTGCCAAGCAAGTCTCACCTGCCTTGGTGCAGGATCACCACATTCTGCTGTTGCTGTTAACGCAGCCTCTGTGAGCGAGGTATGAGCTCTCACTCTAGTACCCTCTAAATTAGTGCCCCAAAGTGGTGCCCTACATGCCCACCCTGGGTTGCACTACTGTACTTGATAGCAGTAATATAAACTTACCTAATCTCATGGCTGCCATTGCAAAAAGTAATATTCTGAATAAATGTGTGGCATTCTCTTGATTTGAAACGGCTTCTTTAGTGGCTGTGTGGCAAATATTTTTTCTGTAGCTGTGAAACAGGCAAAAGTTGCTATATGGCAGGCAAAGTATTTCAGAGTGAGTAAAAACAGCTCCCAAATGGTGTAAACAATGATCTTCTTAACTTCAAATTATACCGTCTATCTGCAGAACTTGTTTATTATGTGTGCTTATCATGCATTACAGCAAATGGAAGAGGAAAATTATGAAATATAAACATGCCACCCTGCAAATGGTTAATGGAAAAGGAATGCAGAAACAAGATGCAAATATGGCTGTGTACTAGTGTATGCATGCACACATACACATGCACACACACACACGTAAATAGTATCCTACCACTCTGTGAGATAATGGGGAAGACCACAGGTTTTGCACCCTTCAACACATCCCCTACCTCAGTATCCCTAGCAAAAAGATTGCCCAAAAGGTCAACATGTAGTCTCTCAGCTTTTGGCTTTCCTAATGATACAGGTATTCCCAAGTCAAAGCTGATGGCATTGCAGCTCAAGTTGTGCATAATGGCTGTTACATCAAACCTAACAAGGAATTCACTAGGCAGACAAAGAAAGAAGTTAAATAGCTTTGGAAGACTCCTGGTCTCAGTGCTCATCTGTCTGGAGAATTCAGTACTAAGGAAATAACGGAAGCCCTTAAGCTTTTAAAGACCACAAATCCTAAGGGCCTGATGCCCATACATGCTGAATTTCTTTGTAACTCTGGGGAGATGATGATTGTTTGGCTTTGTGAGTTCATTTCTAACTGTGTCAGATGCAACAAGATCCCTCACATTTGGAGAACGGCCACAGTCATTGCAGTCCTGAAGCCTAACAAGCCCAGGATGACGCAAAGAGCTACAGACCTATCCCCCTCCTGTGCATTCCATTCCACCTACTGGAACACCTCATTTATGTCTGAGTCTACCTCATAATTGATCCACAGCTTCCTGAGGAACAGACTGGTTTAAATGTGGAAGGTCAACAGTGGAGCAGGTAACTCTCCTTACTTATGACACTGCAGAGAACTATGTGGGTGGGGAGAAGGTCAGTACTGTCCTGGTGAACCTCACTGCTGCATCCAACACTGTCTGGCTCTGTGGCCTCTACTATAAGCTCCTCTGAAAAACACTTGACAAAACAATCATCAGCTTTCTTATGCTCATGCTTCAGAACTGCAGTTTCACTGTCAAGACCATTGATGGATAGGAAAGCCACCCTAGCAGTCAGAAGAATAGCATCCCACAAAGCTTGGTACTTCCTCCATTTCTTTTTCAATTGTACATTGCTGACCTGCCTGACACCCAGTCCAAGAAGTATAGCTATACTGATGACCTGGCTTTCACCAAGTAAAGCAAGCAATGGGAAGCCACTGAATCCACTTTGACATCGGAAATGAATAGCCTTGCTGACTCCTTCCATAAACAGCATCTCCAGCTCAGCCTCACTATAACAGTGGCAATAGTCTTCCACCTAAATAACAACCAAGTGAAGAAAGAAATAAAAGTCAAAATTGGCTACTGGACACTTCAACACTGTTATACCATAACTTACTTAGGAGTGTGCCCAGAGAAGATCTACTGGGCACTTGGAGCCTCCATGCCTGAGGTGGGTCTCCCTCCTACTCTCCTGGCATGACCTGATGGTTTTAAGAAAAGAATGGGAGGTTCCTCTGGAGATAGAATGTCCTTCCACCCTCAGACTGGATAGGTGCGATAGCAAGTGACTTGGGGCTCCACCTTCCTTACACAAATCAAAATAAAGCTGCAGCACTGATCCAAGATTGGCTGCCACATGGTATTAAATTAATCTGTCATACTCCTTCAGGGCTTAAATTAACTCTCACCCCTGGTGGGCTTAATGTTCAGTGCAACCAGCCAAGCTCCTCTGCTTTGGCCATCCCCTTTAAAGGGGAAAGTCTGTTACTACAGACTCTTCCCACTGGGTTTCCTTGGGTTGTGCCAGGGTACTCCCTAACAGGTTCACCCTGTTTCTGTGTATGTCAAAACTTCAAAATAAAAGAAGACAATACCTCAAAAATAGCTTGGCATCTGGTGTAGCGACACTCAGGACTTGGGACTCATGTGTCCAATGTCAAGCTTTGCATGCTCTCTCCTGTGGTGGTTCCCACTAATTGTGCCCAAGGATTCTGCTGCTGGGGTTTAGAGGGTGAGGTGTTCCTGGCTCTCCCCTGTGCTGGCTTCCTGGTGTCTTCTGTGGCTTCTGCCAAGTCTGCAGGGACACTCCCTGCAGCCCGTCTTGCCTTTGCTCCACTGCTGGCATCCAGCACTTGCTGGTGCCCTGGACACCTTTTTATTATGTCACAGGCAGCACGCTGTTCCACACACAGGAAGGGCGTGCTTTTAAAACACTCTGGAGATGCCACATGCATGTCAGTGTCTCTGGCTAAGGCTGCTGCAGAGAAGGTAAGTGGGCCTGATCCCATACTGGGCTCCCCTTCAATTGGGGTTCATCTGGGGGCAATCCCCTCCCTTTTCCCAGGACCCCTGGGATCCTAGTCATCCAGCATGGCAACAAGGAGTCCAGCTGTACTAGACCCTTACATACTGCCAGCATCTGAAGGAGCATTAATCTGTTGCCTTGCTGACACCACCTGGGGTGCAAATTTCCAAACACTTTGCACCTCTACTTTGGCACTTGCGTATGCTGCTGCTGAGTACTGTGCATCACTATGGGGCTGGAACATGCACACTAAGTTAGTGGATTCCAGCCTTAACAACATCATGAAGACCATTACCAGATGCTTTATACCACCCCTGGTTGACTGCTTAACAGTCCTCTCAAGCATTCCTTCACCCCACCTCCCCAACATCTGGGGACAAGCTGCTACCCCGGACCTAGCCTCAAAGCCCAAGATCCAGACCATTATTTGTACTCCAGTCTAGGAGCTGCAAGCCAGAAAACCAACTACCATCTGAAGTCTTGGAACTCATTCTCCACTCACACCAATAAGCTCATCAGATCTGTAGATGGCATATCACTCACAGCATGGATCTCCCATCAGTGGAGCAGGAAATATGCTACACAAGTACTACGGCTAAAGAACTTCACCCCCAGCACTAGTTTCCGTCACTCAGGATGACAGCTGCCTCGCAGGGCCTGGACTGTTCTTAACTATCTCATAATGGACATTGGATGGTTTAAGGCAAGCATGCAATCTTGGAGCCTCTCCAACGACACAGGCTGCAGCTGTAGTGCTTAACCTCAGATGGCCAACTACATAATTTATGAATGCCTTTAGGACCCTCCTTTGGGTGTCCAAGGTCTAATTAACATTGACCATTCCACCTGCTTCTGGCTTTCTGCCCCTCATACTTTCAACATGAGTATGGCAACATTCACTTCATCATCATCGTTAACATCAGCAGCAGCAGCATTGGGACAGCCAGTGAGTTTTAGATATTTTAGCACGGATTTATTGCTGCCAACAGTCTAGAATGTTAATCTTGAACTTGCCTTCTGGTCTAAGGAAAGTCATTTAACCTCCTCTTTAATTCGTTACGGATTTCTGAAAATGATTACATGTGGCCAAGACCTGTGTTTGAATCCCGTTACCTTCTAGTTTTCTGTCTGTTTTCACCTCTTTGGAAGATTTAGAATCAATTATCTCTCTCTCTAACATCATTTTCTTCATCATTGTAAGGATCAGCATTTTCCACGTTCTTATTTACTCCAGGGCTTCTATACTTTTCAACACAGCTCAAACCAATTAATGAGCTGCCATTTTTGTGGGAGTTTAGCATTCCCCAGGTGGAGCATAGTTATTGACTCAGCTGAGATTCACACAAATACCAAGATATATGTACAGTTCTGTCATTTACATCCTCAATCCCCAGTGTCTTGCAAGGATTTTCCAATTCATGTTTAATGGAGGACGTCACTCTAAACCACAGTCCTGTTTTGTATACACTTCCTTGATCTCATAAGCACGCTCTATTTTGGAATTTAATCTCCAGTTATTATGCTTGTAATCTGCTAATTTAACACAGAATGACTCCTATCATTTATATACAATTACCATCTTAAGTGTGTCACCTTCTACTCTAAATGGCATGTTCAGCTTTATTCAGGACCAATCTGGAACAGTTAGTAGGTAGGCCAGGGGTGGGCAAAATATGGCATATGGGTTGTCTGCCCTGTGGCGGGTCCCTCAGGCCCACCTGGCCTAGGCATTATCCCGCCTTGGTGCTTCTTGCCACCCCCTGGGCATGCAGTAGTGTTGGGGTGTCTCCGCTGCTGAATTGCCTTTTTAGGCAGCCCAGGTGGCAGCGGCTCCTTCCAGCTGCTGCTGCCACTGTGCCAGCTCCATGGTACCGGTGGGGATTCTTCCGCAGCCCCGACACACCCCACACTTGCTGAAGACTTGCCTGCCTACCCTGAACAGCTGCAGCAACAGCAGTGCTGGTGGGACAGAAGTGTGCTCTGTGCAAGGGAAATGCAGCCCTTCTCCCTCACTGCTGCCCAGCACTTCCTGCAGCACCAGGCAGAGCCTGCACTGGGCTGCCCTGCGCTGCACTGCTGGGCAGCTTGGGGGAAGCAGTGACAGTGGTGGAGCCACAGAGCAGCCCAGTGCAGGCTCCATGTGGCTGCTGCAGGAAGCTCTCGGCAGTGGTGAGGGGGAGAAGCTACTTTCCCCCCACTGTGTAGAGCACACTTCTCCCCTGCCAGTGATGCTGTTGCTGCAGCTGTTCAGCATGAGCAGCCAAGTCCATAGTAGATGCAGGGCAGGTCAGGGCTGTGTGTGGATCCCCACCAGTACTGCAGAGTTGGGGCCAGTGGCTGCCGCCACCTGGGTTGCCTAGCCCCAGCCCAACTGCATGCCCAGGGGGTGGCAGGGCATGCCACAGGTGGGCGGTGCAGAGCAAGCACAGGTGCCAGGTCAGGGCTGTGTGCAGTCTGGCTGATCCACTCCTACTGGGATCAATCTGGAGCAGGTACAGGGTGCACTGGGCCTCCATGCTGTTGGGCAGGGGCAGGTGCTGACCAGCTCAGGGGAGCACACATGGGGGGCTTCCATGCACACCCCACCATACCTTAAATCCCTCCCCCACAAACCCCACAACTATACCCCCCACACAATCACACACCCCACAAACACCATACCCACTTACACCACTACCCACACACACCTGCACACTTCTGTGGGGAGCCCCACTCACTGCTACCTGCACACACCCCACCACACACATGCACCCCCCGACACCCACCCCTCACACACCCCTAGCCACCCTCCCCCTCCCCATACCGACTCACACATCCCCATAAACACCCCCCCACAAGTCCCCCATACCCACCCATCCACATCCACACATAGACCCACACCCTCCCTCACACCGCACATACACCCACAGCCCCCTATATACCCCATACCCCCCAATACCCCTGCAGTATACAAGAGTAAGACTTAATTTTGAGCTATTATGAAATCACTTCTATATACGTGATGCAAATGCACACAAATCAGGACAAAAATATATTTTAAAAATAAAATTAAAATATGTTATTGTGGTTGTTTGATTTTTAGTACATAATTTGCTTTTTTTCTTGTTCCAAGATGGTAAACCCCCTTTCCAAAAGGATTACTTCTGGGAACAAAAGGAGCGACTTCTGGTAGCAAAAGCTAGGAGTTAGGGGGCAGGATGTCCGGTCCCAAGATGGCAACCAGGGGGCAGGGCACCTATCAAGTGGTGGGACTACCCTTGTGGCCGTCGACAGCTCACCAAAACTCATTAAGCAGCCCCCTAGCTGAAATAATTGCCCGCCCCTGAGCTAGGCCTATTATCAACTATCTTCCTTCGCAGGCATGGGGATCTACAACTCTTATATCATGAAGAACCAGCATCATATTTTTTTAGCAAAAATGGGGCTTAGTTTCCAAGATGGACAAGGGGCTTACCTAAGGCCATGTTATTATCCCATAGGTCACTGCTGCCTTTGTATTACGAGTTAATGTAAATGTTAACATTTTTCTTCTCAGTCATGCATTTACACATATAACTGAAAAAGATTAAGTCCTAAACCTATTTGCTTGACTATAAGTAGCACTGAGACCTCAGAGGAAGGAGCTGCAGTTATACATTGGTAAGCATTACTTACCAATTCCCTCACCAATAATATCCAGCTGTTAAGTTTGCAACTATTGTAAACTATCCCCCCCCCCCACCATTTTCCTATGCAAAAATAAAGTGTCTCAAAACTTAAGGTAAAAAAAAAAAAGCCTCCTCCATAAATGCTGCTGACCTGTTCATTCTTTCAGATACTCTGCCTTATTGCTACATCTTCCAACAGTTTATTTAAAGACCAAGTTCCAGTGGGCCTCTCTGGTTTTGAAAGTCTTGATATTAACCATATCACAGATCCAGGCTTTTGCCCTTCTGCTTGATCTGTCCTCTAAATAAACATCAATCTCCTCTGTGTCCCATTCAACATAAAAAAGATAGTTCACAAGCTTTTCCCCCTGCCCCTCCTCTCACCCAGAACAGCCCTCATTTATCTCTTTGTTCCATGCATTCTTCATTGCAAAGCCCTGAAAGTACCTACTTTTAGTCTAACTCTATTTTTACAAAATGTAATTATGGTTTTTTTTCCTGTTTACCAATTAGGCTGAAGGATTTACCAAGCACATCTTGATGCTTAGCCAGCAGGTGCTTCCAGAAACTACAAATGATATGCTATAAATTCATTTGTAACTCAGTGGAATCTAAACAATGAATGCTTGGCTATTTTTTATGAGATAAAAATCAACTATATAAAATAATTCCAGTCAGAAAAACTGAGAGCATTACTTCCTGTTACTGGCATTTAATTAAGAGGTTTTAAAAAATGGTTATAATAATCTAGCCCTTTTAATTTTTATCTTCAGAAAATCACCAGGTCCATTGTTTCTGATTCCAAATCTTACTGGAGCTGGACCGCTTATTCTAATAAAGAATTTCCATAAACTATTTTATTGTTTCTTGTCTATGTAAAGGGTTGGATTAGGATACTCTTAGATTAAAAAGAGTCTTTTTAATAGTATTTGTTCCATTAAAGTAAGAACGTTTCCTTGGGGAATCATTCTATGCTACAAGTGGGGTACTACAACTGCTTCTATGATGGTAAAGGTATTGTCGTCCTGTTCTCTTACATGTGCCTTGAGGTTGCCATTTGAAAACAGTATTTCTGAAAACTTGTTTCATTTTTTAGATTAAGGATTCAAATAAATAAATAAAGGTTTAAAGAGGAAATGGGATCTTAAATGAAAATGCTCTTCTCTTAAATCAGCTCTAAATTTCCTACCGAGAAAACTACACATTTTGGAGTGAGAAATTATTTTTTTCACATGAAATTTCTCATGGAAAAAATGGTGGATTTCCAACCAACTCTACTTAACCTGCAAGAAGCAATTAGTGTCTCATCCTGAACTCACAAACCCATTCACGTAGAGGCTATTCATTGGCAGAGAACCTCCAGACCTGATATTCCACAGGGGTCAGCACTGTTCCTCCTCTTTCTCCTCGCAGTTTATGTGAAGCATCTTGGGAAGGCCATGAAAACATCTATAAAAACAAATCCAGATACAGTTGCAAACTGAGGGCCTTGCTCATAATAATGTACTTGGCACGTAGTCCCTGAAAAATTAATGGAAATGAAGTGAGATGGGAGAAGCTCTTCTTTGACTAGGGAAATTATGTTAACATGCTTGCTAAACATGCTTACTCTTAAACAACATAGCATTTAGCCTCAAAATACAGTGGTGTTTTCTCAGTGTGTGCTGTAGACAGGGTCAATCCAAATAAAGTTTTACAGTCCATTCTCTTTGTCTATCCTAACTAGGCCTTAAAAACATAATTTTACACACTGACCAAACAAACTCATTTCCCTAGCATAGGCAGGACCAGAATCTAGTCTTTTGATTCTTGCTCAAAATTCACTGGAAAAGATGGGAACGCTAACATACTGTATGTTGACAAACTCCAAAGGGTTAATGTTTCCATTAGTCTTCTCCTGAGTGCTTTATAATAAAACAAAACAAAACAAAACCCCCCTAAAATACTTGGTGAACATGAAACCATTCGTGAGCTTAATCTAACACATCTTTGATTTTAACTTGTGGAGACATGACAAGAACTCTCTCTCTCTCGCATGCACACAGAAAAAATACTTTCTATGTAGTGCTGATATTTAAGATCACAGCACAGAATTATCGTGGGCATTCAAGATTGCTCTTTCTCATAGAACAAATCTCAAGAAAAGAAGGTATAGGGATATACTGTTCTGTAGTTGATTTATGAATGATGTGGTTTATTGTGCTATATTTAAGGAATAATCTCACTATTTTGTAGTATACAGCAATAAAGCCTGCTGAGTTTGATTAAATGTCAAAGCTAAGGCATGTAATCAATCGCGATAGCCATTTATTGAAAGTACTGTATACCCCAAGGAATAAAAATTACTGCTATTTTACAGCCAAATATACCATGTAAGAGAAGGGAAACGATGTCTCCCACTACCTAGATGGACCATGTCATACTGCCTCTCTTGGACGATCTAGCAATATGCATCTTGAGGAGCATAACACAATAAAGGTCCAGTCCACTGAAAGACAGCCATTGATTTGAATGGGTTTTGGATCCAAACCAAAGCACCAAGGACTACATTGACTCAGACATGGATTTTTCCATGTTAGTGCACAGGGAAGTTAGGAAATCTGGAGGCTTCCCAGGATAGTTCTCTGGCAACAGTGAGTGGTCTCTTCTTCCTTTTCCCATGCACAGGCCTCTCTAAACCCTTTGGCTTTCTAAGGTCTGAATGGATCTCAGATCTTATGGACAGCATGACCATCCATTTAGATGTTTCTACATTACCTTCCAATAGCTTCATGGCTGCACTGTTCCACTCAAAGCTATGTTCCCATGGTATCTGGCTTTCCACTGCTTGGTCCCTTTACAGAGGTTTACACATGAACAACAAACAACTGCAAAAATGTAAAGTTCTGTCTTTTTGACTTGCTAGCATCTCTACACCCACTCTGAACCAGCACAAAAGCAAAGGATAATCAAGTCCAGAGCGATCTGATACTTTATTTTTACCCCTTCTTCCCCAATCCCCAAGCCATGCCTTGAGGGACAATAATATTCAGAAAAGGGTGAAAGACCTCGTGTAACTTGTTGCAGACAGAATTCAGAAATCATTTCCTACATCTTCATGCAGTAGTGGGTCATTGCAGATTTTTGGCAGTTAGGAAACTTTCTAGCAATATAGCAAGAACCTTTATAAACTAAAGGCTAGATAGCAGGAAACATTTCTGGATATTTCTATAAGATTGTAAGTACTATAAGCTTTGCAGTACTTTAGGTACTTTGAACAACAGAAAAAACACCACAAAACCCCTATTTAGCATACAAGAAAATGCAGACACACATGCACACAACTGTACTACATCCCCCTTTACCTTGTATATTCTGTTTCTTTCTAATGAGGAGATTAAAGAAAGAAATAAGAACACCAAAAATCTTCCCAGACAAGTACCCAATTTCACAACCTTCAGTTAAGCTCACTTACAAAGTATGTGTGTGTGGGGGGCGGGGAGGGGGTCTCCCCAGTGACAAACTTTCTGGCCAAAGATTATGGCCATAGCCACACAGTAGAGAAAGATTCAGTATCTTGCATTAAATGAACTGTACAGTTTTACCAAGTGCAATCTGATCATTCTTCTACTGGCACTCTCATTAACGCCAAAAAATAGTCCTTGAAAGGTCAGAAAATCAATACTGAGTTCTTCCAAAGATCAGTTCTCTTCTGGATCCTTTGGAGACCTGGGGACAATTCTTCTCTTCTTTACACCAGTGAAAATAAGGAGAGTGCACAGAGACCAATAGAAACAGTATTGGTACAAAACCAATAGCAATGCTGGACTCAAGGCCCTTGGTTTTTCAATGGATGCAAAAAGGAACTAAGCGCACTTTCACAAGCACTCCCTGGAAAAGGAGGTTCTGGAAAGAGTTGGAATATGTTACTATTCTGTACACAAAAAACACTTAAGCAAATACTTAATTTACCCTTACGGCCTGGCAGCCATTCCTTTCATACTCATCACAGGTTCAGTTATCAGCTGCCCTAACTCTAAACAGAAACATGCCAATCTAATCATATGGACAGGTGTTCCCATATGCCTGGCAGAGTGGATTTTCAGTACTTTGCCTTTCCTAGACATGAAGAACCTTTTTCAAGATAATTAACCATTCATTGCAAGGACATTTGGCATAGTTACACGTACCATTACATCTCTGTGTGCATGGTGGTGGCTGTGATTCAGGGATGTGATTAATGTTATGGTTGCAAGGGCCTGTCTCTTCCAGTTCTGCTGATGTTTATGAACCTCTTTGCACAGCAGACTTCAGCAAGGCTGGATAGGACTTGGAGAAGAGAGCTTTTCATAATTATTATTAATTTAGCCACATAACATGGACAAAAAAGCCATCATCGGGGTCTGCCAGGAGACAGTATTTTGTGTCTCATGGATTGGGTCAGAAGCCCAGTTCAGGAAATATGGAACCAAATATTTGAGGCAAGAAGCCAATAGACTCCCTAATTAGTTAGGTTTAAGCAGTTCCCCTTTTATAATGACTCATTGCAAGGACTTTTGCCTTCGCTGAAAAATTATTCATACCTATCATTGGGTTAACTAACCTGCCTTGCTTCTTAAGTTGCAGCCTTTTACAAGTATTTCTCTAGATCTGCAGCTTATGTTCACCTTGTTAGACCCCGACTCCATGGGCACCCAACGACTAGGGAGACAACAGTCCAATTACCCATAGGTCCTGTTACTCATTAGCCAGAGCAAGCAGGAAGCAAACACCAGCACACATTGCTTGCAACAGCTTTATTTTGAATGGAGACAGCTTCGGACAAGGGGCCTCATGCCGTAAGAGACAAGGTCCTGCCCGAAACAATAGATTTTTCTTACATTTATACACTTTAGTTTATACTCATTAACATTCACTCCTCCTTTACCCTGCCTTCTGTCCCACCCATTTCTCCTCCCATCTCAAGCTCTGCCTCTGTTTACTGTTTGCTTCATTAGCATGGAATTGCTTATGCATTTCATTCATTTACATGCTTTCTTGCTGTGAGCACATATCTAAGACCTTGGCTCCTTTTCTTTGGTCAGTGGGCAGACTTTGACTAAAACCTGGAAGCTTCTGGAGGCTTCTTCACCAATCACCATTCACCGTTTTGCGGACGTTTATCTTGGATACTGTTACGAATTACGTGTTGTTTTTCACATTCCAGTCTGTTTTACTTTCTCAGGTTGTACCATCTTCTACCTTTTGGGGCCCTTTCATCTTATCTTGTTTCTCACTGTAGCTGCTTTTCCCTCAGAAAATGGTTAACACAGTTAAAATGGTTATTTAGCATAAGCAAATGGCTGGCTTAGATATCATTCTACCTTGTGATCAGCAGCTCCGCTAGGCCACAGGTCATGCCTTGTATTCAGCTGCAAATCCAGTGCTGAGACCCAAATTATTGTCACCCGAATATGCCTAAAGCAGTAATTCTCAACCAAGGTGTTGCAGCACCATGGAGTACCAGGAAATCCTTTTAAGGATGCTTGGCATGTCTACACATGCATTTATGCCAGCTTAAATTTACTGTACCGTAAGCAGGAATAAGCCAGCATCTACATGTACAGGCGTTAACGCTCATTAACACTGTGTGTGGACTGATTTGGGACTACAGTTAATCCCAAATCAGTCCACACAAATAGTGTTACTGCACAGTAAGGTGTCTATACATGCATTACTTTGCAGTAACTAATCAGGCAGGTATCAAATTTACACTTGAGTTGGCATAAGTCACCATATTTATTGCTAAATATGGGTGTGCACGTGTAGACATGCACCTATACTGCGCAATAATTTCAGTTACGGTGCAGTAAATGCATACATGTAGACGCGCCCACTGTGCGTTACAAAATATTGGTACTGTTAGGTATACAAACACCTGTACATGATTCACAAGATAAATCTAGATATTAGAAGTAGCAAAAGCCTTCTGTGGTCCTTCTTATTTCTTTGCAACACAATTGTTCTCTTTCTGTAGCCAAAAAATAAGTAAAAACTAAGAGCTGACAATTTCTGAGGGGGGTATCTTGTGTCTAATGCGGTTGAGAACCACAGAACTAAGGATATTTAAATGAATGAGAGACACTGGTTATCAGCAGTAGGACAACACACTCCCTTCCCTTTCCGTGCTTGCTCTCAGATCCCACCCAGTTACTGGCAATTTTCTGCAACTGATCCTTCTCATGTAGAAGTCCTCAAAAGAAAAATCATATCATTTCAAGGCAGTAATAAGAAAGGATTCAGAATTTAGTTGATACTGCAACAAACTTATATTGTGTTCTTTAACCACTGTATCTTAACTGTGAAACACACACCCTGGCTCATTATTCTCCCCGGTGAGTTATTTCACGTCCACAACTTCATGAAGCCAACACACTGTTTAAGCAACCAGAATGTAATAGAGTTATGTCACACATGAGTGACCATCACCAGGTGCCATGCCAAGAGCTGTTAATTTAAAGTCATTCAAAAATATTTACAGTTTACAACCAGTGTTATCAGCAGTGTCACGGTAGCACACTTACATTGCTTTTCTATTACTTTGGAATTTTCCATTCTCTCCAACGAGGGAAGAGTCTGTTTAAATATATAAAGAGCCTGGCACCAAGGTCTTGATAACACTTTCTCACAGGGTGCTAAAATTATTTCTGCTGGTGCTCCTCTATGCCCCTTGTGCTCTTTGACCCAATCTTGCTCCTTCTGAAGTGAGTTTTACAGCATGTTTGTTCTTCATGTAGGAAACTAATGACGAAGTTGCTGCATTTCATGAAGACAGGACTCCTCCTTTGTACATGAACACTTTTTGAGAGAATTAAAAAATAAACACCCTATTTCCCTACCACGGTCTTCCTTAATATTTTAGAAACGTTGAAAATAACTCTATAAAGAAAATAATTTGTGTTTTTTCTTTTTTTAATGACTAAGACTGAAGCATAGTTATTTATCTGCTGACACAACCATAACAATGTGTCAACAGAAAAAATGGACCCAAAGCGCAGTAAACTACCATGATCCATGGGCAGACTACCATATGCATAAAAGATTTAGACTGGATTATACTAACACTGGGGGCAACATGTTTGGTGCTGGGGCTGGGGCTGGGGGGAGAGGTGGCAATTTGCATTTAGTCCTGTTGCAATTCTTGCCACTATTTATGTTGGCTCAGTAGAACCACTCTCTGCTGTTGTATTTGAAAAGGCTGGATGTTTGTCACCTGTGTGCCATTCAGATAATATCACACGTTACCTTTAAATTATCCGTTGACAGCCTGCCAGGACAAGTCTATTTACCAAGGCTCATCTAATCACTCTACCTCCATCATGCCAACTTATGTGAAAAACAAATGAATGTTTTTCTCCTTTGAGTACCCAGCCTGCGGTGAGCTGCTGACTGAACTTCCCACCTGTGGTGTTATGATGCCATGATGCCTCTAGTGCTCCCTTGCCTGATTTTAAACAGTCAGCCAAAGACAGTTTATCAGAAACATGCTCCAAAACATCTCTAATAGAATTTTAGCACCCCTGAGCGCCGCTCTCAGCACCATTCTGCTTGCCGTTTCAGTGCTTCTCCACTTCGAAGGATATAATAATAGAGTGTAGGTATCCAGCTGCTGGTTTGGAGGATAATGGGAAAACTTTGTTCTTTGTTTAAGCAGACAAGGCACTTCATTGATCTTCAAGTACCCATGCCAGAAAATACGTGGGGGCTTTGTTTATCCTATAAAATGCCACGTCCAGGCCAAATTTCTGTATCATGTAAAGTCATTAGAAAAATAATATTTCCCTCCCGCATTTCTCTGTATACTTCCAGTAGCTGTTTCTCTAAGCTGGGATTTTCAAAGTTCATAGATTCATAGATGTTAGGGGCTGGTAGGGACCTCACGAGATCATCTGAACAGGTGCATGGGATCCTGCAAGGCTTTTGGTGCCCTCCAGCCACACTGTCACTATTTGGAGTGCTGGGTGAACAGCATCTCTCAGGAGCTACTCAGTACCACTCCAGGCCAGCCGATAATAGATACTCTATGCGCTACTAGGAATGGCAAAAGAATAAAATCTGCCTACTTGTGTAAGTTGGTCCCTGAACATTTCTAGTTTACCCTAACTCAAATGATCTATTTGTTAGGTAGTGTACTTTTTAGGAATAACTACTTTGTGCCCTTTGGTATATATTTAGCATGTATTAAAAGCCTAAGTCCTTGGCAATGTATGCTACAGTCCTTTGCATTGTATGGAGGTTTCCCCAAGGCATAATAGTGTGGAAACTGCAAGACTAATTCACCTCTCATATACAACACCAAGGGTAGATACTCCCATGCATGTGGCTCATCCCCCTGACTGTCCTAGAAACATCACCCTTTAGTGTCAAGAGATGAAGGGACAAATCTTAGCTGTGCAATTTAAGCATGTTTTGGTAATGGAGCCTAATATTTTATTCTGCTATAGCTCATACTTCTATCTTAACTTTTTTTTTTTAATAAAGAGATCAATAATTGAGTTTTGTAGGTTCTTCCTGCATTGTTAATTATATCTTGCATTGTCTCCACAAGTTAACTAATTAGCTTATTATCATTATTCCTTTGGGTGTGCTTAACAGTCTTTTATTTTATTAGTATGCTTTTGTTTACTGTGTTCTGATGACTGTATTTTCATATAATGCATCTAAAGTTAAAGTGGCAATCTACAGAAAGGTCATCTAGCAAGGTATGGAGTGTGCATCTCCCCTTCTCCTTCCTAGCAATGTGTGACACACAGTTTCTTTTTTTGGAGGCCTACTGCCACAACTATGAATGAATGTGCAAAATCATTCACCCCTTGACTTCTGTGAATACAGGATCAGGCCAACCCCAGCAACCCACTATAGTTTAAATTCAGTTCTTATGTAAGAAGCTATACATCCACTAAGATGAAGGCTTATATTAAAATCAACCCCTATTTCTGCTAAGGTGAAATCCACCCCCTGTGTAGAGGGAGAGCACCAGTACTATGCACAACTTTTGAGGGTTTAAGTGGGACTGCAGCAGTCGATAAGTGTACTGCTGGGTCTCTGAACAAGGCTAAAATTCACCCCAAGAAAGTGGTGTACAGAGCTATATTTATTTTTCATTCCCAAGTTGCTTTAGTTGTATGGAAATAAGGACAGATCTTTACAAGCCATTAAAGTCCCCAGGCAACCTGCCCTATTTTGGAGAATATCCTTAAAAGCAGTATTTTTCCTACATAAAAATTAAGTTAGATAAAATGGCTTAGCACATATCAGCAAGGAGCAAATAGAGAAGACTGTTAAAGAGCATAAAGACGGCAAAAACCATGAGAGGACAAGGTATGAGAAGTTTGATAATGAAACTACTTTGAATGTATATAAAAAGACTTCCATTTCTGAAAGACTATGTCCTCACATCAACCATCTTGGGGCCAAGCAAGAGCCTTTAGAAATGTGGCATTAGGAGAACACTAGTAGATTAGAAAACCTTGGTACAGTTTTAGCTGTAGTGGTCCAATGATGCATTAAGGGGGCAGGTAATTAAAAGAGTTACGTCTCATTTAGGAACCTAAATGAAATGGCTAGGCTCTCAGGAATGCTCAGTGCTTGGTAGCTCCCACTGTTCTCAGCAGGAGCTACTGAATGCCCAGTACAGCTGCCCAGGAATTGTAAATCCCTTCTTTCCGTCAGAAAGTTTCCATTCATTCTAACAGGAACTTTTTATTAATATAGCTCAGTTTTGATGAAACTTTTTTCACAAAGGTTTTTGTGAATCCAGAAAGCAATTTCTGGCTAAAATGAGAGGCCATGATACTCCTTTGAGAAGCATCTGTCTCCTATGTCAGAAGAAGCAAGTTCTTGAGTAGTTAGTGATTTTCAGCCTTTTTTCATTTGCAGACTTGCAAAAAATGTTGAATGGAGGTGCAGACCCTTTGAATTGTAAGTGTGGGTATTTGCATACTTTTGACTGATCATAGTCATCTTTTGCGGACCTCTTAGACAAAGTTTGCAGACCTCCAGGGGTCCACAGAGCACAGGCTGAGTTAATATGTGTTTGACATGTGGGAAGTCTTTGTTCTTCCCGATTCAGAGCAGAATCCTCAGTTTGGGTTTCCCACATCTTAGGTATGTATCCTAACCACCAGGCTGGAATGCCAGAATACTTGTCTTGTTGGAACTACTCCACTTGATACCATAGGTGGTGGAAGGCTAATGGGGCTCAACCCCCACAAACACAGGGCAATGGGTAGGGCCGCAAGGCAGCCTGGCCACGGGCTCCAGGCTGCTGCAGCAAGGGGGAAGGGGTGTGCATGAAGACAGGATCACAGCCCAGCATGTGGATCACTGGATGCTCATCATGGAAGGCAAGTACTAGTCAATTCTGTAAAGGGGAAATGACTGAAGGGGAGCAGATTGAGGCCCCCGTGGTGAGGGAGGAAGAGGGGCACAGGCAGGGACAAGGGCTGGGGTGAATGGCCGAAAAAAAGATCCTACATTTATAGCCCTGTGGATGAAGGAATCATAAGTTGAAAACTGTAGGCAGAGATTTCAGGGGGAGACAAGAATGAATACTAATTGAGCTATTTCAGAGAATACTTTAACATGCCTTGAATAGGGAAACCAAGGTCTCTGTTTAAAAATGAGTAAGAGTTGCTCATTTAAATGAACAAAACTTGGAAACAATCATTTATAGGAGCTTAATAATCATTTCATTCAGAAGAAAATATTGCAAAAGTACAGGCTGGGAAAAGTCTTTTTTTGGATGGGAAAATGTCCATAATTTTAAAAAGTGATCACCATATAAAAGCCAAAGGAATTCTGAACTGTATCTAATAGAGTTGGACAGGAAGAGGTTCTCTCAGCCTATCAGAATTTGAGGTTTTTAAAAAAAAGGAAAAAAAATCTTTCTGACATCAACACTATTAGTAAAAATGCCTAAAAATTCAATGTATCAAAAATTTGGAGGGAAAAAAGTTTTAAAAATGTTTCCTTTTGACTTTGACCTTTTAAATTTACCTTTATAGTTCAAAATGAAATGCTCTGAACATGCTGGAACTTTTTTTAAAAAAAATTTTTGAAACATTACATTCCCCTGTGCCCCATTGGAATTATTATCAAAACAAACCATTTTCAGTAATAATGTTGATGCATATCCATTTTCTGAGGGATAAAAATCGCAATTAGGTCTAGTATGTCTTGTCAATCTCGGTCTAAAAAATGCCTAAAAAGGCAAAATACAAGATAATGGAACATTCACCTACATGAATTTGGGATCTAACAAGAAAAAGAGCTTTTAGCACAAGCAGTAGCCCTGAACAAAGAGACTAATCTGGGGACCCAATGGAATCTTCCATCCTTTTCTTTTTTTACCCATAACATCATGCATAACACATCTGAACCTGTTCCTTGACAATCACTTTGCTGGGGTCATTGACCCCAGTACTCTTTTCTGCCATGGCAGGGGGTTGGACTTGATGATCTTCTCAGGTCCCTTCCAACCCTACTAATTATGAAACTATGCTATACATTGATGTGAAAAAAATCAAGACCAAATCAACATGCCTTAAGGACAATGTTGTAAGGTTTGTGGTGGTTCCAGTTCCTTTTGGGAATTAAATCCATAGGTTTCAACCAGCTGAGTATGCTCTGCTCCTGTTTTTTTTGGATTCAGGAACACTTTCAATAGTGCAAGAGTTCATAATGCATTCAACAAGAAAATGTAAGTTCATTTAGTGATGTAGCTGGCGTCTTTTTAGTTTGATTGATTAGAGGGGTTTAATTAGTACATTTTATTTATTTGGCCTTGTGATGGAGCACCTTCAGTGGCTGTCACTTTAAGGGCTGAGAGCAGGCAGCTGGCAGGTGCAGGCCATCCCTGATGAGGCAGGTGCAGGCCATCCCTGATGAGGCAGCCATTTGAGTTCTCAGAGCTGAGGCAGCAGTCTGCTGCAAGCAGCTGAAGCAGCAACAACACCTGACTGAGCTGCAGGTAAGGAGCTGCTTGGAGGTAAGGGAGGAACTATGGGAATGGCAGGAGGCTCTAGAGGCCCAGTGGGGTCCCAAGCCCCAGGGAGAGGCAGTGGGTCTAGGCCAGGGGCAGGCAATTATTTCAAGCAGAGGGCCACTTCCTGAGCTTTGGCAAGCCATCAAGGGCTGCATGACAGGCAGCCAGGGGCAGATACATATTCATTTTCTAATTTTTTTAGGGGCCCTATGGGCAAGATAGAATAGCCTAGGGGCCCATGTCTGGCCCATGGCCCACATTTTGCCAACCCCTGGTCTAGACAGAATAAGGCCCTGCCTAAAAAGGAGGGTTAGAATTGTGGGACTACACATGGGGCTAAGCAAGCCCCTGATTAGAGCTGGCAGGGGTGAGGCCTAGGGCTCGGGTGAGGCCTAGGGCTCAGGTGAGCCCAGTTGAGAGAAGAGCTGCTCCATTAAGACTGTCAAGGCCCTAAGCAAGCCCAAGGGGAGATGACTGCACAGTGGGGCTCAGTACATGGAGGCAGCCACTGCTAGGCTAACTTTCTGATCCCTCAACTGGTCAATGTAAGAGGGCCAGGGCTAAAAGACCAAAGGGCAATTGAGCCCACCATGAGGGGCAGGTCCAGGCTGTAGAGAGCCATCTGGTACCCTGGCCTGGAAATGGGGAGGACATAACAGCCAATAGAGGGTAGGGGTTAGTCAGCATGCATGCTGCTATGATGGTGGCAGCCAGCAGAAGGAGGCTGCAATAGAGGTCCCAGGAGGGACAGGAGCCAGGAACAACATATACCCCAGTAGGGACAAGACCAGGGTAGGTAGGCCTGCTTGGTCCTGGGTAAGACCTAAAACTGCACCCTGCCAGGGAAGGGTGGTCTGGTGGGTCTGTCTGTGGCAGGACAGTTCCCCAGAAATGCCAGACCAGTTACCTCCCCAGTAAAAGGTGGGTAGGGGCGCCTGATAACCCCAGCCTCCACAATCCAGTGGATTGTTAAAACCGGAGCATAGAGCAAACAGGCATGCCTGAGGGGAGGCACCTGAGCCCAGTGTGAGTAGTAGGGGGCCAGGTATGCTTGGCAAGAAGCACCTGAGTCCCATGTGGAGGTGTAAGGCCCTGGTGGCCCCAGAGAGGGGCAGTGTAGTGTTTTGCGTAGCAGGGAGGGAACCAATTAAGAGTAGGGGGGCAGGCACACCTGTGAGGAGGCTCCTGAGGCCAAGGGGTGCAAGATCTCATTGGCCCCAGTGTGGGGAGCCATAATATTGCTGACCCCAGGAAGGGGGCAGTTAAGAGTGTGAGCAGGCAAGCCTGATAGCCTACAGGGTTACTCAAGGGAGCAGGGTAGGTTGAATGTGATGTAGTGAGGGGCAGCATGTAAGAGGCCCAGTGATAGCAGGTGATGTGAATAAGGCCTGATGGGGCAGAGTGAAGGATGAATGTATGAGGTCTAGCAAGGGGCTGAGTTGGACCCAGCCATGAGCTGGAGTAAAGAGCAACTCAAGGATGACATCTGTGAGGCATAGGACATGATGAAGGAAGGTCAGAATCATGTGTAAACCACTTGGGATCGGGGTATTAAAATGGGCAGCCTTCCTCATTTTTACAACTAGGATCACTAACAAGGCATGGCAGGATAGATTGGGCAGACTGCCTTAGACAGATGGGTGGTGTCCCGGGAAATGAGGTAACGCGGGGTACTCACCTGCAGCTTGGGACGGAGCCCACAGGGAGCGAGGAGAGGAACCTGCGCGGCTCGTGAGCCACCTCTATGTACAGCTGCTGCCGGCTGGTGACGTCCGTGTCAGACGCTGGCTGGAGAAAATAAAAATGGTGGCCACTACTGTGGAGGGGGCAGATGGCCCGGAGGCAAAGCTGCAGCTGACGCCAGTAACAAAGGGAACCCCAAGCAGGGACCCTAAGGAGACCGGCGAGCTGGTGGCAAAGTTGGCCAGAGTGAATGGCTGGCTGAGGGAAAGAGGATTGGAGGCAGCCGCTAGAGTGCAGCAAGACCCAGGTGGAGTGCTGGGATGGTGGGGTGCTGAGGACAGTGGGGTGCTGAGGACGGCACGCCGGGAAGCGAAAGCCCAAGGACAGCCTGGATGGGGGGTTATAATCAGCGCAGGGTCGCTGCCAGGTCCAAGGAGGGCAAGCAAAGGATCGGCATGAGCCCTGGGTTGACAGGCAGAGCGTAGAGGCCCCTTTCTCCTCGTTAAGGGTCCAGGGACGAGGAATAGGTGGAGGGTTGGTGGAGGTGCACTGGGTTTTGTTTTGTGGTAGTTGGATTACCCCGAGCTGGAGGGCTGAGTTCGGTAAGGGCGTCCTGGTGTTCCGGTCATAGGGAAGCCCCCCAGGAAGGGCAATAGTGGGGAAGGTTCCCCATGGGATGGGAGCAAGGAGTGAAGCGCCGCGGGAGTGTGCACAGCCTCCCGCCATAGGCTTTAGAACGCAGCGCGGTGGGCAAGATCTGCAAGGAAGGCCGCAAGATAACAACTAGACAGCCCACTGAAGGTGGCGTGAGGCTGGGGTGTAGGGTTGGTGGAGCCCCATGAGCAACCATTGGGCTTGACCTGGGCCACCAAGGGACCTGCTAACTAACCCCGGCTATTGAGGAACACCAAGACGTGGCAGGAAAGAACGGGGTTGGTGACACGGGAGGAAAGAGCTACCCTGGCGACAAACCAGCCCGGAAGGGGCGGAACATCCGCCAAGAGACCAGAGCCGCCAGGGAGGCTAGCAGAAGCCCAGCGGTCGCAGGTGGGCCAGCACTGTTACTGGGCCCTGGGAATCGCCCCCTGTCACAGACCATTTTAGGAATTTCTGTAGGTAACATAGGCTAGTTGTGGTAAAAGAGAAATAATAGTACCTTGACAAATTTTTTCAAAAGGGGGCTGGGGGGAGGGAGGTTACCGATTGCTTGCCTATTATTTTGTATGTATAAATACTTGACAACTTTCTGGTATCCAATTACATCAATTGTCAAATCTGAGAAACTATAAACCTGAATTCTTTACCATATTTTTAACAGAAGAAATATGAATTGCTACAGCTAAAAAAGATCCTGAATCCCTGCCACTTATCTATTTGCTATTTTGGAACCAAGAAAGAAAAATAAAAGAAGAAATTAATTGATTCTATTAATACACAATCTATTACATCACCCAGAATATCTGGGAAGTCCTTATGACTTATTTGAAGGGAACACTAATGACACACTTGTTTCAGCAACAACACAGAGGCAGGCAAAATAATTATTCTGATCAAAAAAAGAGAGCTGAAAAAATTCTATGGGGAAATCAAAACTCAAGACACATTGAAACAAATGTTCAAAAACTGACAGGTGTTTCAAAACCAAGGAGCACAGAAACATCAACAGGAGACTATATAACGCCAGGGCAAGAGTCTACAAGTCAAAGAATAAGAGCATCAATTTATGGATATAGAAATTTAAAAAAAAAATTAAATAAACAAAACATTTACAATGCAAAAACAAATGACTCTGAGACAACAGACTTGACAATATGAAGCCTCTATTCACCCCCCTCCAGCCTCTTGCCATTTGAAACATAAAGGAAATGGACAAAATAATGCAATTGCTGCTAAAAACAATTAATTGCTAGTATTATACAGTTGAACAGTTTGATATTAGTTAATATATTTAACAAAACCCATGGAAACTGTGGCTGCAAACAAATATTGCATTTATCCTGAAATAAACCCTTTTAGCTGGGGTCAAAGTGCAGATGTCAACACCTGTTGTCCCAGAAAAAATCCTAAAACAGTTTCCTGGATAAGAGTTAGTAACCGTTTCTCCTGGATATTGGAAAGCATAGACAACGCATGCCTCCTGAGGCTGGGGGGCACAGCAACTGTCTGCAGGCTGCGGCAGCAGTGTTGTCGTCGGGGGGGGGTGGGCACGACAGCAGCGAGTGGGAACCATCCGCAGGCAGCTGCAGTGGTGTCAGCAGTGGGTGGGGGTCCCTCGTGGCTGATTGCCGACCAGATGGTGGGGTGGGTCCCCCCACAGCAGGATGCCAAGACTGGAAGTGCCAACGGACACCCGGAAGTGCCAGTGGCACTTCTTGGGCAGCCACCAGTGCTCTGCCTGCCCCCTCACCCATTGCCTAAGCTGAGAGTGCTCGCTCCCACAGGGGGCATCAGTGCTCTCAGGGGGTGCACCCCATATGTGTCGCCTATGTTGCAAAGTATGTCTGTACAGTTATGCAGTGACTGCATCATTGAATCAAGGGCAAAAAAGCAGCACTGCGTTCAGGCATTTACTAAACCTTGATTAGGAGGGTGATGTGTGTTCATACCAATACAACCTGGATAACTCACACCAATACTAAAATATTTTGCTCCAGCACACAAAAAGGCACAACTTATCAGTGGACAAATGCAACATCCATTTCTAGCCTATAAAGGCAACTGGTAACTGCAAAATGCTGCTACCCATCCCCACCTCTCCCCATTCCACAAGATTTTGTAGATACGAGACAACCTAGCTTTTTTTTTTTAAATACCATTTTGCAAATCCCTGACCATCTTGAATTTCATCTTGGTGTGATATCAGTTACTATTAATGTGTTAGGCTCCATTTCCAGCATTGCCATCCTGTAATCTGTCTAGCAGCTCCAAATTATGTTTGATGAGAAGGACCTAGCATTCATTTAGCACTCCGGTATTTGGTAAAATGGTGAAATCTATTATTCAACTTGATTGTCTGATTCATGAGCTCTTGACTTCATGCAGAGGGTTTGCTGCAAGGGAGAGAAGTGTATCTGAAGTCTAAGCCTTATAACGTTGGTCAGAAACACTGGAGTCTGGTTCCACTAAGGTGCCTTACGTAGGGCTCCTTTGCAGGCGATAAATCGGGGAGAAGCCAAAAGACTGAGGAAGGGATATTAGTCTGAGGGGAGGGGTGGGTAACGGAGAATTAGATACATGAAGTTCTGTACATGGTTTTATTGTTCAGCATGTCCTCCCCTACCTGCTTTCCCTTCTCTCAGGCACTTTACAACTTCCCAAATTCTTCCATGCCCACAGCCTAACCGCTCTTCTATAGTCCAAAACCTCCCCCGAGATTGCCTGATTGCAGTCTTGAAATGCAATTCACCCTTCCAAGCCTTCCTTTCCAGCACTGTTTGGAAGCAATACCCCGATACATCTCCTTCCTTCAACACCAATTCTGCGCAGCTATTATTTCTGCTTTCTGCTTGAGCCCAAGGAGGTTGTTGGGATGGCTGAGCAGTGATGGGAGAAAAGGCCGAATGGAAGGATTCCACAGTTGCTATTGCAGCAGCACAGTGGAAGAGTCTGTTGAGCCCTGCATTCAGCCATTTATACCTGTGCTTGTTTAGAGATATTTGGTTTAGCGATGTCCCAATATTTAGGATGTTCAGAAGTCAAGCCCAAATGTAGATGTCAGTTTTGCAAATGGCTGCTGCCCTCCTAATGGAGTCCAGCGAAGCCATGGATCCAAACTGAAGTGGCTAGGTTCTTGCTCTCTCACAATAATTATATTGTGAGCAGTAGCTCTTTTGGAAAGGAAGTTTGCCAAGCAGGCAAAATTCTGTAGTTGGGATCACTCATGAACACATTTGGTGGCAGGATTCTGGCTTTCCTCCTCGTAAGCAGCTACTTCATTCTGCGCAAAGCAATCTACGCCCATCCATGTGCTTCACAAACACCGTGCCAATGCGTCATTGATTCCCGAGTCCTAGGATCAGAAGCCAAAAAAATTTTACAAAATCGTATTCGACAGCAAGTCATGCTTTTGTTTTCTTTAGCGGGAAAGAAAATCCCATAGATTGCCGCTGGAATTAATGGTTCTATGGCAGATATTTAACTTTCACACATGATTGAACACCTCATATGAGGAAAGCTTCCTACACGCCAAATAATCCCAGGCTCTTTGGATGCAGTTGTAAAAGACTCAGCCTAACATGTACAAAGGAGATGGATAACAAAGTCACAGATGGTGTGTCCCAAATGTGGGGTTTGTTTGCTCGCTTGCTTACTTTGATAAATGAAGCTGGCCTTTCTAGAAACTTATTTGCTGTTTATGTTGCCTCTCTCTTTTTCCGCATCCCTAAATAATTTCAGTTTATCAGGGCAGTTATGATTTTAGTGTTTGTTTCACGAATACTTTTAAAATATTAATATCCAGCCAAGTATCTGCATAATGTTCCCCAAGTTTGCTTATAATTCATGAGTTATAAAACTACACTATCTAAATCAATATCCAAAAAGTATCACATCTTTAAAACAAATTAACTTATGTAGCAGCAGTTAATTCTTGGTGTCAAGGCCTACTACCTTTTTTTTCCCCTTAAGTAATTTAAAAGATAATTTCCCCCTGGATTTAAAAACACTGAAATATGCTGTATGGAATAGCATCAGCTTTGCCTGTGAAGAAGGGCGCACTTCACATGTCTTTAAAATAAATTACCAAAGAATGTAATATAGTCTTACTGGATACTTTCTTCATTGCACTACCTATTTATTATCAAGAAAATCAAATTCCGTTGTTAATTCAGGGAGCAAAATTTCATGGACTGAACTATGTCAATGATATTCATGAAGTACAAAGAAACGGCAGCTACATATTTTGAAGGAAACCAAGAAAGATGACGATTACCTTGTGTGTATCTGAAATTAAATGCATACTATGTGTCTGTGGTTCATATTAAGACCTAATATGTTTTTAGACATAACTTTGCTTGTCTAAAATGCGCAGAGGGCAATAGGAGCTGAGCCTGGTCATCTTCCTGAGGATGATAAAGAATTGGACATCTGGTTTTTGTGACCAGTTTGGTCTTTTTGCTCTGATAAAGGATCAGAATTGAGTGCACCTCTCCCCAAATATACTGTTCACCATCTTGTGTGCCAAGACTCCTCGGATCTGTTATTCCACTAATAAGTTGCCTACATGGACAACACAAGTGGAATCAAGAACATATTAAGAATCTGATCACTAGGAACCATGTCAATTTTATGTGTTTTTCAATCAAGCCTTTACTAACACCACCATATGTCTGTAAAAGAACTAAAGAGAATTCAATAATTTATAAAACGTTATCCTAAGTCTTCTGGAAACTAGAAAGGAAATAAAGCCCATCTATAAATCATGTTCTTCATGCCAACTACGAGGAAGCCAAGAAGATCTTTGACTCTTACGAACCCTACTTTTTACTAGAGCAATGGAACCACTCCACCTGCAAAAGCCATCAGTGTAAGGGACACCGTTTTTGGAATGTGTGTCTGGAAACCATACATCTTGTTGCTTTCAGAACAAAACTCATGCATTTGAATTAAATTTCCCACAATAAACAAATTAAATAAAACACAAGAAGGAGATGAAATCCAAGATATCAATTACCTCTAAAATCAAAGTCTGAAAAATATGTAAGGCACTTTACCATCATGCTGATAAAGAAGGAAAAAAATAGCTAAATAATAAATAGGTTGATCTAGACAGGCAGTGTAAGGAGAATACAAGAGTACCCTAAGTACAACAGGAGAGACCTATGGTAAAAAGTCTAATCGGAATTTGCCCTCCTGGAAAGTTGTACAACTTGTTCACTGGTACACAACATGCCTCATTTCCCACCACGGCATTATATGAAACAAGGTCAGAGTATTAAATTTCTGTTGACATCTGCTTTTTGGAAAGCATCATTCCCCAAATCTAAACAGAAAGGTGAACTATAGTATTCAGTAATAATTTTTACCGTGTACTCTGGTGTTTCCTTTGAATGATTGCTGGTAGATAATCCTACTACTCTGCAATTAAGGAAGGAATAGAGCAATATATGGTGTAACTACATTTAAAAAAAACAAAAACAAAAAACAAACCAACTACTAGAAGTTAATAATGCAGGTAATCATCTGATGGGGAAATTCCTCCTCTCAAGACAGTGGGAAACAGTCCCATGCATCTATTCTTATTACATTGCGTGTGTGGAAGGAACTGGATGTGACCCAGGGGAGCCTACATACGAGTTCAAGTATTCAGAGTAGTGGGGCTCATGCCGCAGCACAGGTCTTACCAACACCTGCTTTTCCAACCCTCCACCACAAAGGTATTCCAACATCCAGCCATCCGCAAGCTGTCCTAATAATGTCCCAATGGCAGTAGCACAATGGGCACCAAGGAGATTGGAAAGGACTGACTGAATACACTGAGAAATATTAAGAGACAAATCTGGGTCAGCCAATGAAAAAGCAAGGTTAAATAACTTGCAGGTCCCCTATCAAGTTATTAATGCTACCCAAATGTGACCCAATGAGGTAATACAATTCTCTTGTTTCTGCACAGGAAGTAAGTCTTAGAAATGGGCACTGCTAGATAATCAGCCATCCTGCGGGAAGCCCGTTATCGTGTCAACTATAATTGCCCTCACAAACAGTGCAAGGGGAAGGAAAGAGGCCCTTGAGTTTCCGTGCATTGAACTACAAAACAAAAACAGATCCCAAGACAAAAGCAGATAGATTCCTAAAGGGGAACTTATATTGATTTTTTACAAAAATAAGACGTACAAACAACCCAATAGCTTAAACTGTTACCTGGTTTTGCTATTCCATCTCACCCAGGATTTTGTGCTACAAGTGATACCAGACTGTTTCCTTATGAGTAATGATCCATTAAGTAGAATCTTTATGGATAGCTAACAAGACAGACACCTCCAACTGACTTTACTGTTCAAGAAATTAATGAGGCCCACATTTCCTTCTTCAGACAGGAAAATGTGCCTACGTTGCTCTGAGCGCTGTGCAAATATTTTCCCCATGAAAGCTTGCAGGTGGTGAAATTTGATTCTGAAGAAGTGCGTGCTCTCTTGGTTTAGAAGAGGCGATGTGTGCACTTATGTCCTCATGTGTAATCCATGATGAGGTCAGATTTCAGATATTTTTATAGCCTGGTATAGCCAGGGTAACTATGAGGAACAGTTTGGATTTATCAAGTCTTATAACTATCCTTGCAAAGTAATTAAAGAAACTTAGTGAGTAGTAGATAAGCCAAACAGGCTGGTACCCAAAATGTCCCACTTGTCATCTTCAAATTGTAATATGATGATAAAACCACTCACACTGGTGTTAGTAAAGAGTAGGTGCACCTACATAAACCTCAGTAAGAAATCAGTATTAGATCCAAAGGTTTTACTGAGGTGCAGAAATATTGCACAGAATTTCAGTACTCGAGGTGTCCCATACAGAACATAACTTGAATTTCAGCAAATCCTATGCACTGGAGCAGGGGTGGCTAACCTGCAGCATGTGTACCTCAAATGCCACAGGCTGTGTTATTCTAAAAAAAACCAAGGAATTAAGTTTATAGAATGATAATGCTTGTATATTCAGAGGCCTTTCTTGGCCTACAGATCTGCTGTTCCCTCCGGTTCCCTCCTGCAATACCCAGGCAAATGTAACAACTTATACACAACACTCTTAAAGGTATCCACACATCTTCCCCCCTTACACGTAAGATATCCCCATGTGATACTAACATTGGAAGTTTAGTTCAACCCATTGTTAAAGCACATTTTAACAGGTCTCTGTTAGTCTTTGGGTTGGCTTTTTAGTAGGGCTGTGCAAAGCTTCAGTCCCTGATTCGATTTGGCGGAGATTCAGCTCAATTCAGTGGACGAGTTGCTGAATCTGAATCAAATCAGAGGACCCTTTAATCTCTCCGAATCAAAACAGAACCCTCCAAATCAATTCGGAAAGTTTTGTTGATTCAGACATAGACACAGCTTTAAATGCTACGTACCTTTAAATAGCAGGCAGCTCATGAATGTTGTGATGGTGGGGCACATGGAGTGTCCCACAGAAGCGCAAAGGCTCCCTGGTGTCCTTGGCGGCAAACCCGAAAGTGGACCAGAAGCACTTCGGGTCCACTTCTGGGTCTACCAGGGATTACACTGGGAGCCTCCCTGCGTCCCCCCAGCTCAGCGACTGGTGCCTCCTGCATCAGAAGGGCACCTGGGGTTCCCCTGTGGCTGATCACCAAGCCAGGGGGATGGAGGGCACCCCCTGCACACTCCCCAGTGGACCCAGAAGTGGACTGGAAGTACTTCCAGTCTGCTTCTTGATTCGCCACTGAGCATGTGGAGGGGTCCCCCTGCACTCCTATAGGACGCTCCATCTGCCCCAGCATCGCAGCATTCACAAGCCACGCTGGTACCTTGAGGGATGTAGGAAAAACATTTAAAGCTGTGTCTGTATCGCTGATTCTTTGAATCGGCATCGAATCTTCAGATTCAGATTCGGCCAAATCGAATCAGGGACAGTAATCCTAATCAACGAATTGGATCACTGTCCCCAATTTGGGCCGAATCCGAATCAAATAGGGCCTGCTTCATGCACCCCTACTTTTTAGCTCTAAGTGATCTTCTCAGTTTCTCTACATTCTCAATGCTTATTGGTTCAGTTCTTGCTTGGTTTTCTTGTTCAGATTTCTCTACTTCTGTGTCACTTTCAATCTCTTCTGTCATTTCTTGTTGCTTGGTCGTTAGCTCTGTTTCCTTTGGTGAATCTTGTGATGCCGGTTCTTTTCTCCCTTTATGAGCTGTAAGTATCATTTGTTCCTTCTTATTACCTGTCTGTCTGGTGTGATTACTTTATAGGATCTGGGAGTTACTTAATGGGAAGCTAGTGTTTTTTGTTTCCATGTTCATCCATCTGAAATAAGCACCATATATTTGTTGTGCCGTTGTGGTAACTTCATGGAACTCTTGTCATAGTAGCATTTTTGTTTGAGTTGTCAGGTTTTTTTTAATGTTTTCACATTTTCCTGTTCATTTTGATGACTATCATCCACAAGATTTGGCAACCTGGTTTTGAGTTCCTTGTTACGCAACATTTCTGCTGGGGACAATCCATGTTTCATAGGTGTTGCCCTGTAATTTAAAAGTAACAGGTAAACAGCAGTGTGTGAATCTGTACCTTTTTTAACAATTTGTTCACTATTTGTACTCCATTTTCCACTGGAACCATTGGATTGTGGATATTTAGGACTTGAAGCATTGTGGTGGAATCCGTATTTGTCTGCCAACTCTTTAAAATCAAGACAGTTCAATTGAGGTCTATTGTCTGTTCTTACAATTTGTGGAATCCCATATCTAGCAAAAATCATTTTGATGTGAGTTATAACATGGTTTGCTATTGTGCTTTCAAGCAATGTAATTTCAGGACAGTGAGAATAATAATCCACCACTAATACCTACATTTTTCTTGAGTGTATAAATAATGAATAAGTCAATGCTCACTTGGTACCTTGAAGCTACGGGCTTCTCTGTGACCATCATGGGCTCTTTTCTTTGTGCTGATCTGTACTTTAGGCATGTTGTACAAGTCTTTGTAGCATCTTCTATGTTATCATTTATGTGGGGCCAATATAGAGCACCCCTTGCTGTCCTTTTTCATTTTTCAATGCCCCTCATGTATTCTGTTTAACATGTCTTTCTTTAGTACTGCTGGAACAACAAGTCATGAGCCTTTGAACAAAATACCATCCAGTACTGACAGCTCTTTCTTGAACTGAGAGTAGGGGCTATGTGTGTTTTCCATCCAACCAGCACAAATAGCTCTTATCACTTTTTGCAATGCAGTGTCCTGAGCTGTAGCTTCTGCAATTAGTGCCCACATTTTACCTGTGACAGGAATCACTTCTTTAATTAGATTAACATGTACTGCATCTGTGTATGGAAGTCTGTCATTTTCTGTTGTGTCATGTTCTGGACAACATATCTGTAATAAGTAGATGTTTTCCTGGCATGTACTGTATGTCTAGCTCATACATTTGCAGTTGAAAGAAAAGTCTCTGTAATCTGGTTGGCATGTCTGATAACCCATTCTTTGCTGTAGTTACCAAAGGTTTAAGATCACTTTCAGCTATCACAGGCTTCCCTAAGAATGAACTTGTTGCATTTTGCCAATGAGGAATTCTTACTCTTCATTGCTGCACAGAGCATGTACCTGCTTTTTCTTGTGTGTTGCATCCTGCTCCTTTCTGCAAACTTTGCAAAGTGATTGAATATTTTGCAATTGTTGCAGAGCTTACCAAATCCATGGGCTTGTGGTAACCCCCACAGCTTCCCATTGCTTCTTCAAGCAATTCTCTCCTTTCTGTATTGTTTTGTGATGCCTGCAATTTTTGCAGTCTTGTAATCATGTCTAGTTCAGCTTGTTCTGCTTTTGTCTCCAGCTTCTGCAGCTTGGCATTCCTTATCTCAGCCACTTAGTACATTTTAACTACCTTTTTCATATTAAGCTCAGGATCATCTCGCAGTCTTTTCTTGAGGCTTGTATCCCTTATGCCTAATACTATTTGGTCTCTGATCATGGACTCTTTTAGGTCTCCAAAGTTGCATGTCTGGCTCAGTAGCCTGAGGTCTTTAACAAACTCCTCTATTGTCTCTCAGTGTTTCTTCTGTCTCATGTAGCACTTACGCTGTTCAAAGGTTTCATTTTGTTTGGGTATACAATATTCCTCAAACTTTTTTATTATTGTGCCATAGCTTTTTTGTTCTGCTTTTGACGGTTGTAGGTTATTATAGAGACAGAGCTTCTGGGCCTGCTATATTATTTAAAAATAGTTATCATGGGTGAATCTTCCTTCTCTGTAGGTCCACTGGATGTCATATATATGGTGAAAATCTGCTTCAATTTCTTTCAGTTTTCTGCTGCATTGCTGGACAGCTTTAACTCCTCTGGAATTCTGAGATGCTCTAGGGAGCGGAAGTTTCTGTCAAGTCAGCTTATTGCAATTCTATTTATGTTGTCACCAAGTATTTGAACCACGCTGGGTGAGCTAATGATTTTGTTGGTCTTAAGGGTCCCCAGACCTGGCTGCTTTTTATTAGACTCTATAAATTTTAAGTAATAAATAAATCTCATTTGAAGTAATCAGCAGCAATAGACTTTCCATCCTGTTACATCAGACATGTTCTTTTTCATCTGTTCAGTTACAAGACACCACAGTTTCTTGCCAGATACTGTCGTTAATTACCGACAAGTTAATTACTGCCCTATCATGATTTACTGTGGCCACTAGCCATCATTTCCAGTTGATCAGTGCCACATTCTAGAATGACAATGAAGAATTATGCTTCAAATTGGATGTGAAAGGAATGAGAAATCCAGTTTAAAAAAGCAAACTGAAAGTGCAACAAACCCTGGTAAATTTACTTCAGAATAGAAAGGCAGTATATTAGACTATAAAAGAAAATTGTTTGTTTCTTCTCCTGTTATTTTTAGTGTGTATCTTTGAAACTACATTGATCACCAAGACTACCAGTTCATATAAACTCATTCATACTTGTCCACCATCTCAGTCTTATTTGTCTAGTATCCAGCTGTTGCAGCTTGTCATAAACCTAAATTATAAGCTCCTCAAAATGGGGCTGTCTTTGTTTTTATGGTACACAGCAGGTTTCTGATGAAGGCCTCTAGCAGTGACTGCAAAGCAAATAAATATATTTATAATAACAATAATGCTAATATCAGATTGTTTCAATTCCCTCATGAATTCTGTCTGTCTACCACTGGTGAAATTGTGAGTGTTGTGTCAGTACTTCTTATTGGGCAAGCAAAGTGAGCGCTAACCTACTTGAGGGCATTTCTCTGCTTGTCTGTAACATGATAGCTTTTGAGTGGCACATCTGATTACAAAATCCTTATTTTTTTCATTTTTTCTTTTGTGCAAAATCAGTAAAACCAGAAGGGGCATACAAGGAACACACAAGCCCCTGGCTTACAATTAATAGAGCTTTTGTTGTTCTCAAAAGACCAAGGAGTTAAGCTTATAGAATGATAAAGCTTGTTTATTCAGAAAGCAGTACCTTGCCTACAGTTCTGCGGTTCCCTCCTGCAATCTCTGGACAAATGTAACAACTTATACATAACACTCTTAAAGGTATCCACACATCTTCCCCCTTTCCATGTAACTTATCCTCATGCAATACTAACATTGGCAGGTTAGTTCAACTGTTATTCCCCAGGCTGAACCAACACTCATGGCCACCCACGCTGAGTGGCAGGGCATGGCATGGCTGGCATGGTACAAGCAGGTACATGGCACAAGCATTGCTGGCTGCTCATTACCATTACCTGCTATATCTGTAAGGGAAGCAATAAGACAGGACAGGTAACACAGTAAGGCATTTGTTTCCAGGGTTATTATAAAGGAAATAGCAACCTGTGATTCTGCCCAAGAACACTTTTTTTAGCAAAATGAAGTTTTTCATTGATTACATAAGAAATACACAGATTTCCCAGAATCACACTGAAATGTTTAAAATGCCTTGGGTTCCCTACATGCATTTATTTGCTGCTATCTCTTCCCTAAAGCACCCCACTCACACAACCATTGTCACCTTCTGATTTGCTCTGGTTTTGTAGTGTTTCAGACCAAAAGAAATCATTAGGTTATCTGGTCTTTCGTACATGACATAAGTGACTCATGACAGATTTGAGCAGCAAATTCTATTCCCAAATAGTTCAGAGGAAGAATGAAAAGGTTCATGGGCATCCTAGGGATCCCCATTTACAAGTTAAAGGTCCTGCCTTTGCTAAACTCACCAAGCTCTGGGATCCATCAGCCTTTACACAAATGCGCCTCAGGTACAGAATACCATCAAAGGAAATGATCCCAATTCATGCTTGGCTTCTACCTGGTATAGTCATTGAAGCCAGTGGAAGAGGAGGGTGAAGTGGATGTCAAGAGCTATGAAGCACAAACGGTGATGAACTCATATCTTTTCCAACCCCTTTGAACCGGTATAAGTGACTACGCCGGGGCAAAGGAATGAAGAACAACTCCCACCAACTATAAAGCAAACTGCAAGACAACCAAATGCCGGGAGGTAAGAATATAAGCAGTTAAATGTCTGTCAGGACAATAGAAGGTACCAAACAAATGCCAAGGTACAAGTAACAGAAAAAGTTTCCTACATCAACCTTTGTTGACCTCTATAGGAACCATCCCTGTGCTGTGATCCTGGCCTTCATACAGATCAAATACTGAGAAATCTTTGGTTATGTATATACTGGACTTGGGGCTGCAAAAATTAGGGCTGTATGAAGCTTTGGGTGGTAATTCGATTTGGAGGAGGTTCGGCCTGATTTGGTGGCTGAATCTCCGATTCAAATCAGGGGACCAATAAAAAAGGTCTGAATCAATTCAAACCTCTCTGAATCTTTGGAAAAGATTCACATAGCTTTGATGATTCGGGCAGTCCCCCAGCAGGGAGCTGCAGCTGTGAGCTGGTAAGTACTAGGGATTGGGGGGGCTGCGGGAGTGGGGAGGGGACTATGGGGGGACCCCTGCTATCCCCCAACCCCCCCACACTTCCCCAGCCCCCCTGACCTTCCCCAGCCCCTAGTACTTTAAAGAAAAGCCCTGGTACTCACCGGGTGTTGCTGGGCAAAGGGGTGATGCCTGCTGCCCCATACTGCCCTACACTGCGTGGGGGACACTGCATAAGCCCTCCAATGCCTTCCCCACTCCCCCAGCCCCACCATGGGTGCCCCACCCAAGTCAGCTCTGGCCCTTTAAGAAAAAAAATAATGGAGAAAATCCCTGAGACTCACAGCTTCTGGTGTGGCCTTGGGGCTTTGGGGAGCTTGTGCAGCGCCTCCCACATGGTGTGGGGTAATGGAGGGCAGTGGGGATCGCCCCCCACCAGCAGGAGCAATGAATGCAGGGCTTTTTTCGGGGGGGGGTTCGTAAAAGGCCAGAGCTGGCCCAGGTGGGGCACCCGTGGGAGGGCTGGGGAAGTGATGGGGGGATCGGAGGATCGGGGGGCCCATGCAGAGCCCCTCACACAGCATGGGGCAGTGGGGGGCAGTGGGGATCACCCCCACAAGCAGCAGCACCCAGTGAACCGGGGCTTTTTTTTTTTCCAAAGAGCCGGAAGCTGGGGTGGGGGATTGGCCTGGCCTGGCTGATTAGAAGAGTCGGCTGCTGCCAAATCTCCGAATCAGATTCAACCAAATCGAATCAAATCACTGTCCCCTGAACTGGCCGAATCCGAATCCAAAGTGAATACTACCCGCTTCGCACAGGCCTAACAAAAATACTGTTTGGATGCTAATGAATCCCATAAAAAAGCAGTGAATTGTGTCATTAAATTACAACACAGCTGTTTACTTCGCTCCATGCTCAGAGGGGTGCGAAAAGATAGACATAGATACCTTTCTGCTTTTCAAGGGAAATACTACTGCTTGGTATTATGTGGTGCTGAGAACTTAAGAGCCTCCCTCCCCCCAGTACCAAATAAAGATGGGAAAGTATAATCGGAACTACAAGACCTCAGTAATCTCATAGGAAAAACTTACTGGACCACCTTGCTGTGTTGTGATCAGCACATCAAGATACCTTAAAATATACATGCTACAGATATTTGGGAAAGATATTCTCCCTTCTCCCCCATGGGAATGTTTTGACTTTTGTTCCTAGTGCACTATGATTGCAATGCACCTCCTGGTCATGGGGAAATTAATAATGTATTGAATGACTGATATATGAAATGAATCATTGTTGTATATTTCTGTGGTTTCAAATCTGTTTGTTCTGCAAAGCCCTTTGTTCTAATATTTATAAGATGTCATGGTAAAATATGTTTTACAGGGAGACATTAAGAGCATATCAGTCTTTTGTGAATAAACCATAGCTTCAGAAAATCGCTTTGAAGTACAACTAATATGGGAGTTTCAGGTTCCTATTGTGCTTAGTTCCTAGTAGCTACTAAAAATAATTACTTGTATCAGTCTAAAAGGTCAAAACAGAATTTTTTTGCAATTCTTTCCTAAAATATTCCATTTCTTGTTTGTTTTCTTACAATATTATCGACTCTCATTTCAACCCTGTAGAATTCATCCCTATAGAATGTCTTTAAACCAAAAATAAAAAATTTATGTTTTAAGCATCCTGTACTTTGGCAGCAGGCACCACATTCTGTTAAAGCCTATATACATTTGAGTCTCTGCTATAGAACCCTATCGGATTAATCCCTGTTTAAGTCTATAAAACTTTTTAACCAGAGGAAACAGAGGGGGCTTTACTTTGGATGCTTTCTACCAAGCATTTGCAGGTGATTTGAATCCCAACAGCCATACTCAATTCAAACTGAATGATGAGAAAATCTCTGACAAAACTATAACATTTTGCAGCAAATCATCATAGCAAAAAAAAAAAAAAAAGCATGTTGCTCAGTATAGCAAATCTGAGTTTATGTGAGTCCCCTTTACTCAGGAAAGCAGTCCCATGGAAGGACAACATAAAACTATATATTATCATTAGGTCACCTATTTTTAACTACAGCTTGTACCATTTAATTAGGGTTTATATTGTTAGTCTAGTGTACAGCTTGTACCCAGTTCCATTTTTCTCCAACAACCAGTGATTGTGAGAGAGCATCACAACCCCTCCATAAGCTAACAGGCTTATCTGAAAATAAGATTTGCCATATTGACACTGTAGCTCAAGTGACAGAGGTCCATTAGCTGCGAGCAGTTACATGCAGCTATTTCCTAGGGATCAGCCATTGAGAGGAGCTGAAGTAGAGGGTGAGCAGTACACACTTGGTCCCGTACAGACATTACCCTTTTACCAGTTTCATTGATTGGAAACTGGTCTGAACCCATAACAGAACATAAATTCAGCACACAGACAGCTTTAAAAATGGTACACCCTGGTCTAAGATTGGCAGCCTGTATGCTCCCCTGCCCCCTACCCCCAACACAGGGCGAATGTGTGTTCAGTTCACTACCAATTTAAACTACACCACTTGCAGATTAATTCTGCCTCTGCTTTTTGAATGTCTGTACCTAGCCCTGAAGACTAAGTTGCAACAGGCCATGAAAGTATAGCTTGCCTGCCTTATAAGATGACAGAATTGAAGAATTGAATCTGGTTCTTCTTTAAAAGGCATATTGTGTAATCATTCAGTGAGAGGTGCAAGATTCAGTGCAACTTGAGTGCAAAATGATATTGAATCAAAAGGGTATAAATTTACACCCAGTTTACACTGGTGTACGTAACTGCAAAACATGTGAAGTAGAGACTACTGAGTGTCTTCACAGAAAAGCAAGAGGCAACTTTCTTTGCTGGTAAAAACCAGGAGTTTCTAATTTGTAACAATATTTGAGGCCCATAGTGGGAAAGGAGGCTGACGGTCAAAGGGTCAGGTTTTCCCAATATGTTATAAATCCACTCTTCACAATTCACTGCTCTCACACTGCTAACGAGAAGAACTCAGGAAGGAGGAGAACCATACGGTCGGTGTAGGAGCAAAAGCTTTGAGAAACATATTCAAAAAATTAATTAAATAGTGAGAATTGCCCGTTCGGAGGCTCTGCACTTTAACAGGGTCAAGGAGATTATTGTGCAGTACCATAGTCCATTTTTTTTGGAGGACAGGACAGGACAAGAAAGGCATAAAACTCAGAGGAAGTTTTAAAACTGAGACAAAGATCAATACTCCAAATATACCGACAAGGGCAAATGGTCAGCATGTTCTCTCCGTAAAAAAGGAGAGAAAGAGTGATAGACAATGGGAGGCAGAAGCTATTAAGGTTAATAGTAGCAACATTTTTCTTTTCCTCCCTGCTTTTCAGACAGTGAATTCCTGTAGAGAAGCAACACCCCCCCCCACCACTTATAATGGTCAGATTCATGCCAAAAACCTCAAACTAATTTATTCTGTATAGATTAAGCAGGGATAAGTAGCAAGAGTTCAGCCCAAAGGCCAGTAGCAGTGTGAAAAAAAAAGAGCAAATGTAAACTTGCCGTTGGCCTCCAGTTCTTGTGGAGAGCCAGTTCCCTCTGAGGCCAGAATCTCTCATGGATTTCAGCATTTCTCAACTTCTAATGGACTTTGGATAGGAAGAACAAATTGCCTATGAAGTAGTACCAGCTCTTGCCCATGACTCCTTATCTTTTCTGAATTCTCAAAAAAAAAAGGCATTTATAAGCCAAGTTTCCAGGAGTCACTCAGGGAAATTGTACCCCACAAAACATAAGTGTGAGTATAAGCTGGATAAAGTGCTCAGAAATTAAATCAAACACATAACCATACAGAAGTCTGGGGCACATAGACCTGATAAAAAATGGTGGAACCCAGTTTAAGATAGTCCTGATAGATGTGCACTCAGACTTATGTGAATTGGTTTATTGTTGTATAATGAACTTCTGTACCAGATCCCATACCGAATCAAGTTAGATTGCATCCTGCCAGCATCCCAAACTCTTTTATAGGGCTCTGCTAGCTCCCCCTCACCAGGACTTGGCCCACACTCAGTTGCAATGGAGCACCCAGCAGACTCTGCCCCTGGGCTGCCACAGAGCCAAGTCAGCAAAGCCTCTGTCCCCAACCCTGCCTCTTGCCTCTGGCCAGCTGTCAGCCCCAGGCAGGACAGAGGTGGAAGGGGGAGCAGGGATCACAAGCTACTGGGGAGAAGGCAGTGTCAGTGGCTCACCCTGCAGTCCTGGCCTGTCCCGGTTCCACCTGAGCCCCGGGAACCATGCACTGGAGTGGCTCCAAAAAGGGCTTGGAGGATTGTGTCTGGCCAGGCTGCAGGGCAAGCACACCTTGCTCTGCTGGCTGCCTGCAGCGACAGATGCCTGTGGCTGATGGATGACACAGCAGTGCAAGGACATGTGCTTTCTGGGAAGCCAATCAGGGGTGGGCTGGCCACTTGGCTGTGCTCAGCAGTGTCTGGCAACCTGGAGAGACCACTGGAGGTGTTCAGAAGTGCCCCAAACCTTCTGACCACATCCAGTGCAGGCAGCCTGTGTCCCCCCACACCCAAGGGTAAATGTGTTCTGTTCACTCCCAAGCTAAGCTAGGGCACTTCTAGTAAACCACATAACTTAGATCAATTTTGCCTCAGGCGTTTTTGGATGTCTGTACCTAGCCATAGAGTCCCAGTTTGCCAAGCCTCCTGTAGCACAGTGTCTATTAAGGTTCCTCTCTCTTAAACGGCATAGGGCCTAAGGCACCAGTGATTCAGTCGTCCATCCACAGCTCCTAAATCTGAAAGAGAACCAGTCTCCCAGGCCTGATCTGAGGCACTGGTGTGCTTTGCAGGAGGTATTTATACGTTAGTTCTCTTCTCAATGCTCGTACGCGTCTTTTCAGCATCCACTGACATGCAGCTCCCCCCACAATTAAATACAACCATTTCATAAGGCAGAGCTGCACCAGGAAAGAGTGCACATCAGAAAATGATCAGTACAGCACTTCAATATTGGGTGGGGAGGGAGGGAGGAGATAGACAGCATAGACTTATCATAGCATCCTTGCCAAACTCCTAATTTCACCAGGAAACTTTTTATGTTCACTGTTAGATCTTGATCTCAGTCTGTATCACAAAGAGAAAGAGAACATCTAGTAGCAATACTATGTTTTCTTGCATACAACATGCGCTTTTCCCCAAAAGCGAGCTGCTGGAAATGACTTGGCCCATCATATATGAGAAATACAGCAAGATCAGTTTCTGCCTATTGCAGGCAAATCTGAAAGTAAAATCTCTACATGCCTCATAGGGAAATGGTTCAGCTCCCTAAACTGCTGCTACTCAATTACTTCTTGCAAGGAAAGACATTTTTCCTCATCTTGCTTTTTAAAAACAAGTTGTGTTGTACATAAGAAAATACGATACATTCCCAACATCATGACTGGGTTAGTAATGAGTACTGACTTGGATTGAAGTGTGCCACCAACAGAATCAGAGACATTTCCTGAAGCAGCTAGCTATACCTTGGAAGCCTTCCTGACCTGCCCTCACCCAGCTCGCTGCAAGACCTGATAAACAGACAAAAAAAAACCCAACCAAAACCAACAACTCATAGCTTGAGGTAGTGTCATGTCAATCTATAAATTATGCACATATCCCTGCAACACACAGAGGTTAGCAAGCTAAGTAAACCCGTTACTGGTTTTGCTTCATTTAACTGTCTGCTTTCAGTTGGAATTGAACAAACAAAAGTAAAAAACAGAAAACAATTAATTTCCATCAACATATTTGTCGCAGCCATCTGTTCTGTGCATTTGATTGCAGCAAAATCTAACACAACCATGGCACCACTATTCTTCCAAATAATTATAGGGTCTGTATATTTATCTATATTTATATGCTGGTGACTAGAGAGGGCAAAGAATTTTGTAACCACTTAACTTCCCTCGAGATCACTGATAAGCGATGTACTAAATTAAATGTGCAGTAACCACTCATGTAGACGTGCCCATTAATTATCTAAAGGCATATTCCATTTACTCTAAGGAGCTCAATGTTTAAAAAATATTAATTAATCCCTAGGAGTCCCCTTCTCTCAAGGGGAAGAACTCTTACATTTATTTAACAAATGGATGAAACAAGGAAGAAAGAGCTAAATTTGCTCTTTGGGTATCTCAGGACAATTTCATTGACTTCAATGGCATGGTGTCTACTGACTCCAGTAGTGAATGGTATAAAAGTCAAACAAAAGTCAATGAGAGATAGGAATAGCATTCAAGGGCCATTTTTTCCAGTTGCCATCTTTAACTACATGGTTCTACTTTCTTCCCATACGGTATAATGCCCTGAGCGCCCCGCGTGCTGCTGCCACCACCTGCTGGGGCTGTGTGCCATGAGAGGACTGGGAAAGGGGGCCCCACACCCACACACTGCCCACCCAAGCTCCACACTGCCACTAGCCCCAACCCCACGCTCCCCCCCAGTTGCAGCCGCACCCTCAGCATTTCCCTATCTGCTCCCCAGAGCCAGCAGGAGACCAGGGAAGCTGAGCAGAAGTTGCATGCTGGGCAGCTGGGCCCTTCCACCCCATGAGGGTGGGAACATGGCAATATGGTACATTTGAGGCTGTGTGTACATATGGGTGCCTCACACCCACCCTTGTGGATGGAAGGGCTGAGCAGGGCACAATTAGTTGGTGGGCACTACGGGCTGCGTGAAAGTGCTTGACAGGCCGGATCTGGCCCGCAAGCCATATTTTACCCACCCCTGATTTAGTTAGTGTCAAACCATTGGCAATGAGTCAAGGGTGCAGATGGGTGCATATGCACCTCCTAAGAAAAGGCACCGCCAACATTGCCGGTGGCGTCTGCGGGAGCTCGCCACCGTCATGCCCCTGCAACCGCCAGAGGCACATGTCATTCATGTGTCAAATTATTCTCTCCCTTAAACTCTTTCACACTCCTTGCCCTCCAGTAGAAAGACATATCTGTACACTCACACTCATATCTGTACACTCACACACTTCGACCAATTCAAGGTGATCTATAAAAAAATAAGGGAAAAAAGCTAATATTAAAAAGTGGGAAAAAAAAAAGAGTATGGTGCCAAAGTTTAAGAACAGCTCAAAGATTCACAAAGCCTCCACAACAACTTAATTTATCTTGGTAAATGATATGGTACTTTGGAACAAAGCTGAAAAGAGTGTGATGCCTGAAATTAATGAAGTGTAAGACAGGGAGGTGATCTGAGGTAAAAACTGCTGTTGATGAGACATTAACAAAGATGGAAAATCATGAAGCTAGTCATCTGTTAACACAAATATTGAAGAAAAAAAAAAAAAAAGGAGATATGCCTTAGTAGTAAAAGGTGTACAGTGTACAGGTCTTCAAAAATAAATACAGCATGTTCATCTCATTTAATGGTGAACAGAAGACGTTTTAGTTGTAGCATGACCTGAATGAGACAGGTAAGGTTGAGAACAAAATGTATTAAAGAGGTTATTATTGACATAACTGATGTCTGCTCAAGAAAATGCCCAGGTCTGGAAGGGGAACATGAGTACCATGGGCTAAAAGAATAAAAGGTTTTGTCAGATCTGTATGGTAAATTTTTCCATGCATACTCATTTTGGACACAGTAGTTTCTGGTAGGAATAAAGTATAAGTTATATTTTATTGCTGAGTTTCCCAAACAGCTTCTTCCATAAACCTAGAACAACTCAGTCAGATACAGGCGACCCTCGCTGTTCACAGGAGATATGTTCTCTTATGCCCCATGAGTAAGGCACTGCATTCATGAACGCAGTGTCCCTGGCAGCTGGGGAGGTGGACACAGCTCTGGTGGCGATGGTGGGAGCCCGTGGGCGGGAGCAGGAGTCTGGCGGCAGCAAGTGCGGCGCTCCAGTAAGTGCTTAAAGTGCATTTAAAATGCGGGTTCGGCATTCGCAAATATTTGAAACGGCAAATGCCAAATCTGCAAATAAGGAGGTTTTCATGTACGCTGGCATGCCTCAATACCTTATTGAGGTGTCTGTCTTACCAAAAACTGACACTTATGGAAGAAAACAATGCAGCAGGAGCTAGGTAGTTTAATACCAGGTTAATAACCTGACTCTATGCCATAGATCAGCTAATCATTTGTGTACAGGGAGTGGAGCTAATGCTATGCTTAATGTTAAATGCGTACTTGAAATTATGCACATGCTTAAGTGCTTCACTGGATCAGTGGCAGCGTTCACAGTTTTGCATGACTGAACTCCTTAAACAGCACCTAGGAAAACAGTTAATGTAGGAAACATGATGTTTACAGTGTGCTGTAACTTATGTTAATGAAGTAGATTGGACTCTGCTAAAAAAATCTGTTGAACAACTGTCCATGCCCACAAATTAATCCCTAATCCTTTTCTGGCCTTATTTGGATTTATAGTTATGATAGTGCTAATGATTAGACCAAACATTATTTTTACTCATGCCAGTAGACTCAATAGGCCAAACCCACACAAAATGTCTATGGATTTCACCGAGACAATGGATTTCAGTGAGACAAAGTACATGCCCCAAAAGGAATTAGCCTGAATAAGGATGCAAGATGTGGCTGATACTTTCTTTGATGCTTTCAAAGCATTGTAGAACCAATTAATTGATCGAGATGACTATTTAACAAGATACACGAAAGCTTTAGATTAAATATCAGTTTAGCAAAAAATGATATCGCTGCTTAATTGATATCAGTGAACACCCACCATTCACCTTGAACCTGCTGCGATCTGTGGCTCTTCACCCTTTTTAATAAATAATAACAATAGCAATAACCATAATAATAATAGCAAGCCTCTTAAGGTTTAAAATTAAACACTGAAGTTCTTTTTATGATTGTCAAACTGCTATCTCACGCTTTTGTGAAGGCTCAGACTCATAAGCAAAATGCAAACCCAGTATTTATCACAATGTGTGGGAGATGAGAAAAGGTGCAGTAAGAAACAAGGCAACACAATACACATGAAATGAAAGAATGTATGTATGCAATGTATTAAAAAAAAAGTAAAAGACTTAAAAAAAAAAAGGGGGGGAACCATAATAAAATGCCTCGGCTGTTGGTACAGTATAAAGGCAGCGCACAGGATTAGATAAAAAGCGTAAGAAGATTAAACCATAGTTTATTCAGGAAATAATAAAAAAGGAAGAAAAAGGGGACAAAGCAGAGAAGGGCAATTTACTTTTTTTCTGCTGAATGGACAATAAGGGGGAATATTCTCAGTTAAACTTTTCATAATTGCATAGAGCTGCCTTCAGTGCTGCAGGGACAGTCCAGTCGTTTGGTGTGAATTTATAGGAACGCTAACACTTCAGAAAGGTTTTGGCAATTTGAAAGAATTATATAGCAAACAAATGATACTAGTTGTGCTTTGCATGCATAGAAGTAGATCCAAGATGTCACACAACTCCTGTTAAAATTAATTATATCTGACCCATTGATTTTGATCACTGGCATGGCAGACTAACAGATAAGTGAAGTCTACTGAGATCTATGGCCAAAGATTCATTCAGTAGAAGCAAGATCATGGTCGAAAGACTTCTTATATTTGTCTTTTTTAACACCAGAAGAGCTACTATCACATTCCTAAGCCCAGCCAGGAGGCATGTCTCTAATATAAAACAGAGGAATGATGCAACAGAGTAAATGTACCATATGCCTAGGTCCCAATTTAAAGCAGTTTATTTCCGTAGTTCCTAGTAGGTCACATACATATTTACTTCCCCACAAGCCTCCAACTCTACCACAGATAATCCTGTATGATTTTGAATAAATATTTTGGCCTCCCTATGACTAAATTCCTTAAATATTAGAAGGGCTTTGTAGTAATACCCTACCTCACAGAGTACTGTGAGGATAACTTTATTAGAAGATGCAAAGGATACCCAGATGCTACTATAATGCAAACTGTGCGAGTCCCCAAGATAGATCAGAACAAAAATAATGAAACGACAGGGATTGTAGGCACACACGGTGGGTGGGATGTTCATAGGTTCTCAGACTTGACCAACCTCATCGTGTTGAAATCCATGGTAATATTCTCATTGACTTTAGTGAGAGCAGAATTGACTTCAATCCTCATTTTTGAAAATTTTGCCCAGTTATTATTGAATAATATACACAGACCCCAAAACTGAGTTTGCCCACAATTTCCTATCACAGGACCAAATTCTGTTTGTCACATACAATCCCCCTCCCTTCCCGCCCACTGAAGAGGATGACTTAGGCACGTAGGAATCAGCCTAAAATGCTGAGGCCATAAAGAATATTTCCTGCTAATCGTGAAACAGAAATATAAAAAAATGGGAATTTTTAAACAGGAGATATATAGGCTATTTCTTAGCATCTTGCAAGTTCCTACAGAATCAGAGCATACAGGACAAACCTGGTGTAGGATTAAAGCTAGCAAAACCGAGTGAAGTCAATAAGAAGATTGTACCAGGAAGTACTACAAAATGGCAAGTAAAGACACTGCCATAACACTGGGTCCAACATACTTGCATTAGAAACAGCCCAAGGAATTTGAAGAGGTTAGTTTCTAAATTGATGCAAATCAGTCTAATTCCAGTTGTCAGTCAGAGATACCAGCTAAGAATAATGATCCAGGGTATTTTTTATGACTTAGCGGCAGGGCAGGGACCCAGGAAAGAAATTAAATAGTTTATTAAATTTAGTTTTTCATACATCATCTTGTCTTACAATAACATGCCATGCAAACAATTTATAATGGAAAACTATTCCCTATAGCATTAGCTTCAGAGAGAAACATCTTTTCCTTCAAAACACTGTTTTATATTGAAAGATGGGGTTTATTAATGTTATGAATAGCAACTTATGAGTTTTTGACCATTGAGCCTAGTAGACAAGAAAAGACAATTACTAGCATCTGACAAAGTAGACTGTCGTGCAGAAAAGCGCTTGCCTCTGAATCCATTAGTTTAAGGTGCCACCCTGCTCTGCCTAAGTATTTGGTGTTACATTCCTTTAAAAAGCATGTCTGGCAGGGGGAAACTTAGATTTGTAATATTAAAACACATTAAAACTGAACACACTAAAGTCTTCTCAAGCACCATTTTGAAGTTTAGCATGCAAGTATGGCCCCGAAACAGTAATTTCTGAAGTTTTTTCTGCAAATTTAAAACTAATTTTTTGACTAATCGTGGTGGGGTAGAGGCTTAGAGAGAAAGCATTCTGACACCGCAAAGAAAATCTAGAGATGAATATTGAAACATGGCTGACATGAAAAGTCCCTTTTAACCATGCCATGGAATACAGCAACCCATAATGACCAAATAAAAGAGCCAGTTTGCTCAGCTGGGTGGTACTGGGGAATTGGGATCAGGAGACCCAACTTCAATTCCCAACTTTGACACTGAGCTGGTTTGGGACCTTACTCATTTCCCTTTTCTGTGCCTCTGGTTTTGCTCTCACCCCTTGTCTGCCTTGTCTATTTGGACCTTTGGGATAGGGGTTGTTTCCCATGATGCATTTCTGTAGCACCCAGCACAATGGGTTCTAATATCAATTAAAGTTTGTATCTGCTCCTGTACTATAAAGCAATATTAATACTGTTTTATATACACCCTGCACAAAATGCAGGATAGTAGAGAATCAGCCTCTAACTACTAATTGGCAATCTTTTCTGCTGTCTTTTGGTTTCATGTTAATTTATAAAAATACACACAGTGGTAATTTGGGTTTTCCTGCTATTAATCCCTTACGTTATCAAAGGGGCTTGGACTGTGTTTAATGCAGAATGGATTTTGGACATCCACAGGCCAATTCCTCCAGGGGCAAGAGAAGAATTAGGATTAATGGTAGGCAATTGGTAAACTGCAGAATTAACAGAAGTTGGTGAGTAAACCGATTCCCAATACATATATTCATCAGTGGCTGTGTGTTTATTGTTTTTTAACTGAAACAAAATGAACAGTGCTGCCTCATCTTGCTTACAGGAAAAAAAATTATTTGACTCAGGAAAAAAACCCTTGATTTAAGACTCTATACCCTTAAAAGAAAATTTTCAGACACAGTTCTGCACCACTTGTCAGGAAAGCCGATTTGATGAACAAGCACTGAGCAGGGGAACATTTTTAAAGCACCTGAGCTAGATCTTCAGCTGTTGTACATTGACACAAAGTTCTTATTTCAATGAAGCTACACAGATTTACCTATCTAATTATCTTGCATACCCTGTGGCCATACAGGTAATTAATTTAACACCATAAAACATTGACGAAAACCTCTAGTCTACCTGAATCACAAGGCTTTTAATTTGCCTGCTTTTATGAAATGCACCCAAGTTCTTCATCAATGAGACACAGGAAAAGTAGGCCAGGCATTTTCTTCAATACTTAACATAATAAAATAGCATGACCTAGCTGAAAAACATTAAAGGCCACATGACTGAATATTGATCCGTGCAAGCAGGTGTGCCTAACGAGAGCAGACTGCTTGAGTCGATGACTTGAGGGACTAATCAAGTGAGTAAGGTTGGCTTCTATCACTACAATGAATCCCTACATTGAAATATCAAGGCTTTAATTTGAAAGCCACCACCTTCAAATGACACTCCCCATCTCCTCCACTTTTCTATACAGCTATTCTCAGCTATAGACTCACCCCAAACAATCTTTTTTGCCCAGTGGGCGGTTAAGTTAGCAGGTAAGTCCAGGGGAAGGCAGGGGGAAAAGGGGAAGATTCAAGTCATATTCTGTCCATTTTTCCGACTCAGTTAACATCACTGAAGTTCACAGAATGATTTGCGCACATAAGGTGATCCAGATTCACCCGTGGGCTTTTCCTTTATTCCATTAGTTTGACATACATATTGTGTCAATTTATTGAACTCTACATTGTGACCCAAATGTTCTGCAAAGTAACCAGTCAAGATAACACATCTCTCGGCATCACCGTTTCACCTAAACTCCGCATTTCCCACCCCCTCCTTCACATAGAACAGCAGCTTGATTTGAACCCTGTTAAAAGCAATCTTTCCTATTACTTCAAATCGGGGGGTGGACCAAGCTCCAAAGGACTGTGCCTCCACTGCTTTCAAAGGCAGAAGGTGTGGGCTTCACAACATTTCAAACTATCCTTGTAGCAGTACAAAATGGCCCACATACTGTCCATTCATTTTTGCAGGTAAATTATAGAAAGCCATTTAAACATTTCCCACTTGTCACATTGTGAGTACCACTGTCCCTTCAGAGTACCACACTTCTGCCAAGTTTTTCCTCTATGGTGTGGTTCTGTGGGACTGTAGGGAAAAGAAAGAAAGTAAATACCATCACCCAAAAGAAAAAAAAAAAAAAGATCTGCTTGGGCTGTGAGGAGACAAGAGGTAAGAACATGATGGAGACCTAAAATTAGTATCAGAGGTTATACCATGACTGTATTGAACTCAAATGAGAGTCATGTCACTGACTTTAGTCAAGCCAAAATTATACCTCTGGACTTTATTACTGTGCTTATTCATGCGGCCATGCTTTTTCTTCTGAGCTTAGTACATCACTAGCTTTCCAAATTATTTTCCAGCCTAGGCGAAATAACATGGCCAATTAAGACGGAAATGATCTCTTGGACAAAGGGCTTTGTCCACAGCAGGATCTTTGCTATTAGCAGAGATGATCAGAATAGTAGTTTCAAAAGCACAGGTTTTTAGAAACAGATGAAAGTTGACATCGTGGACAACAGCAGTGATTAAAAACAGTTTTCCATTTATTTTGGCTTTACAATGGCATGTTCCCTCATCTTGGCCTATAGTCATTGTAATGATTTCACAACAAATTTATTTTCTAACTAGGACAAAGCAGACCCCCTACTGTGAACAAGAAGAATTAATTGAGTTGTATTCCATATAGTTCTCTATAACTTATTTCATAAAAAGCATCTGAAAGTGAGCGTGATACAATAATGACACCATTTATTCAATCCTTTAAAGTGTTATGTCCAGCCCAAGAGCCCCTAAAAATCTCATGTTCAAGCCAGGTGAAATATGTTTCTTGTAAAAAGATCATACAGATGTTTTATTATCCTTCTACTTTTCTAGTTATTATCCCATTTAGAGTCAGTGTAACACTGGACTTTGACTTTTCAAGTAATGAATACGCATAGTTTCCAATGAGTGCAATGAGAGTTGTGGATACTTAGTAAACATTTTGTTTAAAAGGATACAGGGAAGTGTTATTACCAATCAAAATATGCTCTGAAGGTTTTTGGCCCCACTTCTTCTAATCTGGCAACAGAAGACAGTCAGATAGCCAGTATAACTCCCCAGCTAGAGATTCCTCCTATAAGGGAAACTGCAAGTGGCACGGAGCCAATGGGGATGGCTAGTGCACTGCTGTGTTTTGGCATTTATTAGAGCTGGCACACCCCTTCAGTATATTCCTATGAAAAAAATACCAAGAGAATCCTTGGAGCTGCTTTAAGTTAAGTGCGCAGGGCGCCCTGCCCAGCAGCTTTGGAAAAGATGGAGATAAAAGGTACTACATCACCAAGTCAACCTTTCTATTTCTCTGCTGAGCTAAGAAGTCTGGAGCAACAGAGACTCTGAAAAGGAAGATACCGGCACAAGCGTTCTGTGCATCAGAACATATTGTCTTCAGAGTCACAAAAAAGTAAGACTGGGAGAAAAACCAAAAATGAAAAATGTACCCAATTTTTTAAACTACACATTGTGAAGAAAATCAGTATCGTCTTCTCCTTTGCCCAGATAAAATCATATATTTTCCTGTAGTCTATATAGAAATACGTAGACTACATATTCCTAGTAGACAGAGATCTGTTGAAAGGGGCACTGGCTGTTGCCATTTTTGAGAATAATATATTGTTCTCATTAGCAGCAGGTGGCAGTCGTGAATTTTCACAGAGATGGCCCCTAGGTCACAGAGAAGCTTTTTGGTTGAAATGGGCTTTGATTTGTCAAAGCTGAAAGGGGCTTTAGGGACTGTATTTTGTAATGGGAACTTGAGGGAACTGAACATGAGGATGCTGCTTCGAAAGCTGTATGGGAACTCCCAGGCCTTTCCATTCAGTGAGTGAGAAACCATCTGACTGACTTCATATTCATTCTCTATAGTCTGAGAATTTCCTCATGTATTTTATCAATGAAATGTCCTTTCGCTCTCCCCACAAACACTGAGGACAGAATACGTCTTTTTTTTCTTTTTAAATCAGGAGGCTAGTACTTCTATTTCAGTTTTCTCACCAAGCAGCCATGATAATGGATGGTAAATCACTCAGACTATTTAGCAAAGCTTCACTCTCTAGTTTATAAAAAAGGAGCATCAGAGAACCAGATTGCTTTTAATGGTGACAGAATAGTTTTGTGGCAAAATGTCTACACTTTCTACAGTGGCCTTTAAAAAAGCACATGGCATCTATGTGTCTGTCACATGTTAATTTAAACATAAAGTAGGATATGAGGAATTTTATCCCAGCTCCCACAATCATGTGACCTGCCATGACAGATGATCAAGATCTAACATGGCAGGATGCATAATTTTTTGGATCGCATAGTGCACTCAGGACCTTTAAGACTACGAACAGACATTCAACAAGCCAGAGCCTGATTTGATTCAGTCTCTGCAGGTTAGTCTAACCTGCCTAGGTTGAACCGATTTGCAAGTGCACAGACATTCCCTCTGGACTGAGGAAATGCAGGCACATGCCTGCAGTTTCTCAGGCCAGGTGCCAGGGGGCACTAGAGCATGGCCCTGGCTGCGAGGAAGCTATGCTGGTGGGGGAGGGGTGGAGGAGGAGGAGGCATGGCCAGCCTGGGCAGTAGCCTGGAGTAAACTGGCCAAGGAGGAATTAAATTTCCCCCTTCCTGTCCCACTGGCAGGAACCCAAGCCAGGGTCCACTGGTAGCTCTCCCCTTGCTGCTGCCTGGGGCCAGGCATGGCCAAGCACTGGTCGGCATGGCTCCTGAGGCAGAGGGAGCAGGGAGGGCATTTTTTCCCCCCTCTACCCCTGCGGCCCCTGGGGGACCACAGCTGGGATCTACCCACTCTGACCGCCACTACCATCTCTTGCTGTCTGCTTGAGGCAAGCAGCAGAATAAGCCCCACTCCTGCCCCAGACACTGGTGGGGGAATGCTGGCCCTGCAGTGTGGCCCCCTGCCAGGAAGAGGCTTGTGCTCCCCAAACACCATGACAGGGGATGCTGCTCCTATCAAGAGCTGTGCCTAGTGACAGAGGTAGGGGTGTGGCGAGAGGCTGGCTGGCAGAGCCCCTTAGGCAAGGGGGCAGGGAGGGGTGTTATTCCCCCCTCTCTCCAGCATCTGGCAGAGGGGCAGGAGGAGCCTTATTCTGCCTCTTGCCCCAAGCAGGGAATGAGAGGCAGCAATGGCAGTCAGGGCAGACAGATTGTGGCTGCAGTCCTCCAAGGGCAGAGAGCTTAGAGGAGGGAATAATCCCCCTCCTGCCCCCTCTGCCTCAGGAGCCATGCCGGCCAGTGTTTGGCTGCACCTGAGTCCGCCACTGCAGCAGCAATGGGAGAGTGCCCTTTGGACCCTGGCTCAGGTCCCTGCCGGTGGGACAGGGAAAGGGGAATTAAACCCCTCCTTGGCTATTCAGCCCAGGCCACTGCTGGGGTTGGTTATGCCCTCACTACTGGAGCAGCCCATGGAGAAGAAGTGCAGGTCGATGCTGGTGGAACAGGGGAGGCGGGGGAATAAACTTCTCCCCTGCTCCCTTCCAGGTGCAGCATCTGGGCAGGCCCCCACCCCTACCTGCCCCTGCTCCAGCCAGGGGCCAGCCTTGCTGGACTGGAGCAAAGAGTTTGGCCCAGAGAGCATGGTGGGATGCTGGGGGCTCTGATTTAACTTAAACAAGGAAGGGGTCTGGGACAGACACTGCATAAACTGGTTTGAGCTCAATCAATTAAGTTCCACCAGGTTTATCTCAAACCAATTTTGGCCATTTTGAAACTGGTTTATGTGCACTGGACTAGTGCTCTGTTACAGGTTTAAACCAGTTTGTGTGTAATATCTGTCCATAGCCTAAAAGCCACACTGTGCAACTTATGGTCTTAATATCAGACCCAGAATCCTTATAACAGTACCTTTAGGTCTAATCATATTAAATGCTAGAAATACACATAAAAGAAATGTGGAGTTCAAACAGAAGACAGTATTGGTTCCACCAACTAATTTTTTTTCATAAACATTAGAGCACCAGTATAATGTTATGCCTTTTAATTACAGGATGGCTAAAAAAGTTATTTTGTCTCCTGTTTCTCCAACTTGAGATGCTACACAGGCAATGTTAGTTGCCATTTTTTATTTAAATGATTAGATGTTCACCTTGCCCTTTTTAAATTTGTAGAGATGATCATGTAGAGATAAGCATGTTGATAAACTACCATTACTTGTTTTGTACTTAATAGACTATTAATAAACACACAGCAGCTACACACAATTTATAGCCAGAATCCTCTCAACCATTATATATGCAAGCAGTCTCATTGGCTGGGTTGAAAAATTGGTCAAACCATTGCCTTAAGTTTAGAAATGAGAGTGCCCATCACTTGATGGGAGAAGACCCTTAAAAAGGAATGCAGTGACACCTATAAATGAATTTGCTTTTCATAAGAGACCACTTCTAATTATCCCAAATGACCCAGCTGGAACCTTAAGGTTTCATTATTATAATAATAATGTATATGACTATAATTATATATCATACCGTAGTGACAGATGCCAAGGAAGTACTTTAATAGAGCAGAATAGAAATCCAAAGTACCAAACTGTAATCAAATTTACTTGCAGGCTGAGAATGCCATAATGAAAACTGAGATATACAGTAATAGCTATCCATGGAAAAAAACCACGAACATGCAAAGACAAAAAGCTTCCCTTTCCCCTTGAGTGTAAAGAGACTTGTGTTCTTTAACAAGTCACCTTAATAGACTAATTACATTTTTTTCCTCTACCATTTACACTAATATTTGCTGCTGAAAGCAAAGATATTTTTCTCTGAAGGAACAAATTGTGCTGATAGCAATATTCAGTGGGATTTGTTTTATTATCCCAGGCATCTTTAATATTAATACTGTGCAGTCAAGGTCCTTTATTCTTCTGAAGGCAAGCAACAAAAAAATTGTACAAGTAGAGGGATGTACAATAGGTTCAGCCACAATTGTTCTGGCACTTAGAGTCTCATTATCTGTTACATAGAAATACAGAGAATGTCCTTAGTCTTAGAACACAAGCTGACAATTTCTTTGTTATTTAGTTATCTTTGGGCAGGTCAAATTTACATAATGATACTAATTTGTCCTGAGGAGTTATGTCATTTCTAATTACACTGTAGCTTGCCATGAGATGGCAGCACATTCATAGCTAGCTACACAAAAAGGTACGCATGAATAAGACTAATGTACTTTATCCAGTGAGAAAGGAGTAAAAAAAGGCTTTATTCTATACGCCCAGAATATATGTCTGTAAGGGAAATTTACTTTTAATTTTACTTCACAGATTTAAAAATTTGAGCTCTTGTTATAGTCACTGAGCGACTAAAAAGGACAAATTTGCTTCTTCAACCAGTAACGTGGTTTAATCCACGTTTCCACTTTCTAAAGCCTGTTCCATTTTAAGCAGTAGGAGTACTGCAACCGTCCTCAGTAGCCTTTGTATCACATCTTCCTTGAAGAGTCTGATTCAAGTATACATCAGGGCCCTACTCTACTAGGTGACGAATGTATGGGAAACCAAGGAGAAATGTTCAGGGATGTTGAAGCCGTTCTTGATTAGTTAAAAATTACCTCAGTGTGACAATGGGTGCTTAATTTATTAACACTTTCAGCACAGAAATGCCTATCTTCTAAATTTTGGAAATTTTTCATTGTGCAATTGAAATGAAGTCATTCATTTTCCACACAAGCACAGAAAATGTATAGGTTTACTGGTAAAGAACTGCCAAGTGCAAACCTCAGACAATCAATGAAAAACATTAAAGTGTAATTATGGTACTTTATATTACAATCCCATAATTATCCCAATAATTTGCCCAAAGTAATATAAACGGGGCTTTTTTGAGATTCAAGTAGTGAGCCTATAGATACCATCATCCAAGATAATAGCCTGCAATCAATAAACCAAAAAAAAAACACCCCACAAACGCCAAAGCTGCCTCCTTTTCAACATTTATCTGTGGTCTATAAGTACCCAATGACTTGCACTCCTACTGATTACCTGCATATAAAGTGCTATTTGGCATAATTGCATTTGAATTAGAAAAAAAAAACGCATCCATCAAATAAATTCCAGATTAATACATTTCTGATTTTACAGCTAAAAGGGATGACTACATCATCCCATCTGACATCCTGCAGGTTGCAGGCCATCAACTTTCAATAGTGTTTGATCACCTATAACTTGTGCTTCACTAATACACCTTAGCATACTCGATTGATTTTTCTTGCCTGTGGTAGCATGAGACTAATTCACTGGAGAAAGGGATATATGAGTCTACTGTCGCATGAAAGTGTACCTGATTCTGTTCTGCAGATCCAATATTTCTCCCCCTAGTCAAACAAATATTTCAAAGTGGGGAAAAAGCTGACTTGAGATAGTGGCCATTGTTCACTGGGGCTAGGGACAGAAGTTACACATAAACAGGTTTAAGTGACCAGAAATGGTTTAAACCTGTAACAGAACAGATGTTCGGTGCACATAAATCATTTGGAAAATGGCTGAAATGGATTTGAGAGAAACCCGGTTGAATGTAGTATCAGACTTAACTGATTTTGGTCAAACTGGCTTTTGCAATGTCTGTCCCAGACCCCTTGCTGGTTTAAGATAAACCAAATACCCCCAGCATCCCAGCATGCTCTCTGAGCTGGGTGAGACTCTCTGCTCCACAGCAGGGCTGGCCCCTCCCCTCTGCTCCCTGGCTGCAGTTCAGCAGACTGTGGGTTGCTCCCCGCTTCCCCTCCTCCCCCTCACCACTGCCTGCTAAGCAGGAATTCCCCCCTCCCCTCTGCCTTGCGGAGAGGTGTCTGTCTATTAGCTAGCAGACCACGTGCTAGTTACGTTCCATGCTGAATCAACAGATACAATCAACAGGCAGAATCAACAGGTAGCTGGTAATATCCCTCTTGTTGTTTTCTTAATGGGGTGATAAATACTGAGTTAGGGGGTGATAAACAGTTATCAATTCCATCCTGGGCTAATCAGAGCCTCCTGCCGGGGGGCCTGCCCCCTCCCTCTCCCAGCTCACTGCTGTGGAAGGTTGCTCTAGTGCTCCCCAGCTTCTAGCCTGAGTCACTGCAGGCATGTGCCTGCATGTCTAGTTTGTAACTGCACAGACATCCCAGTTCAACCTAGCCAGGTTAGACTATCCTGCAAAGACTGAATCAATTCAGGCTTCTTGAATGTCTGTCCTTAGCCTAACAGAACAGAAGCTCAGTGCACATAAACCACTTTCAAAATGGCTGAAACTGGTTGAAGAGAAATCTGATTGAATGTAGTATTAGACTTAACTGATTTGGGCCAAACTGGTTTATGAAACTTCTGCCCCAGACCCCTTCCTGGTTCAAGTTAAATCACAATACCCCAGCATCCCAGCATGCTTTCCACCCCTGGCCAGGGCTTTGCTGTCTGTTCCAGCAGAGAAGCACTGGGGGGAGGGAATGGGGACAGGGACTGCCCTCACCCCTGCAGGCAAACCCCAGCTGGGGTCTAAGACAATGGAGGGAGGTTAAACCCACCTTCCCTGAGTACAGAGCTGCCCTGCTGCTAAACTTACTGAAACTTACTGCTGGCTGTGACTGTGGACTACAAATCCCAGGGGCACCTGTTAGCAACCTTGCAGAGTCCTGCTGCTGTGGCTCTGGAATGCAAACCTCAGACAACTTGTGGGCAGCAGGAAGAGGAAGCAAATACACAGCCCATGCTGGCTATGTGCCAGAGAGCCATGCTTGCACACCCCTTGGCTTCTGGCTGAGGCACTGCAGGCACGTGGCTGTATTTCCTGAATCAGAAGTGAATGTGTGTCCAGTTGTTTCTCAGTTTAATTTCTGCAGTTTGGACTAACTTGCAAAGACTGAATTGATTCAGTCTTAGGCTTTTTGACTGCCTGTACTTAACCTGGAAACCTCTCTAATTATTTCAGTGAACTTTGGATCGGGTCCCCATTTTTTTCCTCAGATTTTTGCAAGTACATACATATTTACAGTGGCATATGTATATTTTAAATATATCTAGCTAAAGATATTTCCATAAGATTCACAAATGCAAAAATCACTATGATCTAGCTTGTAATAATTGTACAAAATCTCTAGCATTCCAATAATACATTGCATGATTGTATTTCATGTCATTTACTTCTTTCAAACAATCAACATGAAATTTCACATACCCAAATCTACCTTCTTTCAGTATATGTCACCAAAAACCACCCCTCCCAGTAGAGTAATGAAGCAGTGGTGATCAGAGCATCAGCTCAGGGCACCAACCCTGGGGAGTTGGGGTAGATGAGGCAGCAAGAAAGAAAGAAAGAAAGAAACAGCTGTGCTACCAGACAGGCTGCCAGGGGCACAGCCAGTGATGCTGCCCTACCTATGTGCCACTGTACCCAGGGTACTCAGGCATCAAGTGCCAGTCAGAAGCAATCCAGCTATTAAAACAGATACAAATTATTAAATACCCATAATCTAGTTCTCTGTTCCCAGAGGCAATCACAGAATTCCTAGAAGTTATGACATAACTGTAGTCACGCACATATTTGGAAATAAATAAGCAACCCCCCATAAATCCTACTTTTGGAAGATAGATAAATTCCTCTCGAGAGATTTATGCTTTGCCTGAAAGATTTGTTTCTTATTATTCTGGAAGGGTTGTGTACAGTTTTGGAGTGCCTAGAAAACAGCACTAGCATTATATTAGGAATTGGCCCAAACTCTGGTCTTTAGAGTGCCATATATTTTTCTTACTCTTTCCAGCAACCCAGTATATTTTCTCTTATCTCCTCTCCTTACAATCCCATCCAGTGTAGTCTACCACTTCATGCTTCAATGTCAAATAGCATCTCAAGGGTACTGTAAATATATTTGATAGGCAGTGTCCTTCCTTCAGTCCTTTCTCCTTGTTTCTTTCTCATTCCCTTTCCTTTTCTTCCTATGAGAATCCTCCACCAGTAATCATTTTTATTTATTGCAGTTTTTAATAAAGTCCTAATGCTTAATAAGCTTTCAGTGCTTTTTCCTTTTTTCCTCCCTTTTTTGTTTTTTTGTAATTTCCTTTTTTCTTATATTTTTGAGGCACAGAGTAATGGGAGAGGCCAAGTGAGCTGGAAGGCCCAAAACAATGTTCCTAATAAGGAGTCTCTGAAGGTCCTTCATTATGGGTAAAATTGAACCCTCACTAGAATCAGGTGAAAAATGATATTTCAGAGAAGAACTCAAACTATTTGCAGATGTGGGACAAATACATTTCAGCAGAAAGAAATTGGTGAAGAAATGCCAAAACACTTCATTCAACACTTTTTAAGCACGGCTTGATTTTGGGAGTGCAAAAATGTTCTGTTCCTGATTTTTTCAAGGGAAAACATATTTAATTTTTCCTTATAAAATGGCAGTCTTCCCAACCAAAGATTATTCTAAATTTAAAAAAAACACACCCTAAAACACGAAACAATTAAATGATCCCAAAATAAAACACAGATTTACATTCAGGTTGAATGAAACATTTTGGGTTGATCCAAATGGATTTGGTTTATATCTTGCTAGCTGGGAAAAAACACAGTAAAAGAAAAAAAAAGAATCTAATTAAGGTGCAACCTGAACTACATTTTTCTAAATTTTTCAGATTAGCCACCAAGCAAAAAATATCAGCCGTGTGTCTTCTGGTGAAAAGTATACTCATGCCTTAATTCCACCCAACAAATCATCATCATCGACAATCCCTCACAGTCGAGGATGATTGTCTTCCATGATTGCCTTATCTGTGACTCCAGAGATGACTGACATATCCAAACTGTGATCAACAGGTTTTATTTTAACTTGGGCACATGTTTCTTGCTTCAGTTTAGAGTTAGAGATCCAGATGATGTGGCCAGCCCAGCGAAGTTGATGCCAGATGATCATCACCTCAACGCTCGTGGTGTCTGTTTGTCAGAGGATGCTAACATTGGTGTGCCTGTCTTCCCACTGGATAAAAAGGATCTTCTGCAGGCAACATTGATAATACTTTTCCAGCCACATGAGGTGTCTCCTATATGTTGTCCAGGTATCAGCTCCATACAGTAAGGTCGGGATTATGGCAGCTCCAGAAACCATGACCTTGGTTTCAAATTTGATTTCATGATCTTCAAACATCCATCTCCTCAGGCTGTACTGCACATTTGGGCTGAGGACAGAAGTTACACATAAACCGATTTAAGGAATCAGAAACTGGTTACAACCTGTAACAGAACATAAGTTCAGTGCACATAAACCAGTTTCAAAATGGCTGAAACTGGTTTAAGGTAAACCTGGCTGAATGTAGTATCAGACTTAACTGATTTGGGTCATACTGGTTTATGAAACTTCTGTCCCAGACCCCTTCCTGGTTCAAATTAAATCACAGTCCCCCAGCATCCCAGCATGCTTTCCAGCTCTGGGCTGGGCTGGGCTGTTTGCTCCAGCAGAGAAGGGCTGGGGGGAGAGGCAGGGACTGCCCCTCCCCTCACCCAGGCAAACTCCAGCTGGGGTCTGGGGCCAGGGAGGGGGCATTAAACACCCCTTCCTCAAACATACTGTTGGCTGCGACTGTGGACTACAAATCCCAGAGGCACCTGGAAGCAGCCTCTGCCTGTGCCTGGAAGCAGGAAGATTTCTGCTGCTGTGACTCTGGACTGCAAATCCCAGAGACCTTTGGGACAACAAGAAGAGGAAGAAAAGACATGGCCCATGCTAGTTAAGTGCCAGAGAGCTGCGCTCTAGCACCCCTCCAGCTTCTGGCCTGAGACACTGCAGGCATGTGGCTGCATTTCCTGAATCAAAAGTGAATGTGTGTCCAGTTTTTTCTCAGTTTAATCTGTGCAGCTTAGACTAAGCTGCAAAGACTGAATCGATTCAGCCTCAGGCTTTTTGACTGTTTGTACTTAGTCTTGAGGTGATGTTGGATTTCTTCATCAATGCCTGCCTTCTGTTAGAGCTGGCTTCTGAGGTACAGGAAATACTCAACTTTCTTCAGAGTCTCACCATAGATCTGAATTGGGGACTCCTCATTAAGAGCTTGTTGATGGAGGACCTTAGTCTTCTGAATGTTAAGTGTCATTCCTATTTTCTTGTATGCCTCAGTAAAGATGTTGACAATTGCCTGAAGATCTGCTTCCAAGTGAGCACAGACTACAGCATCATTGTTACATTATCCTGACACCATTATATCCTTACTACATTAGTTCCACTCAACAAGACCTAAATTGGATATAGTGGTACAGGACCTACGTGCTTGCCTTCTGATCATTTTTAGCAAATAGGCTTTATTATAATCTTAACACAGAAGAAGCATAGACACTTGATCATTGACACATTCACATAGTATCCTCTCTCTTATTTTATGGACTTCAAAACTAGCATTTGTTTTGAGTACCCAAATGTATGTGAGCCCTTTTGGTTCTGTTTATCAGCGTGCAATCTCTATGGGGGTACAGAGTAAAAGTCAGTAATTACCAACAGCAAGATATTGTACATAAGTGTGTGAAAGAGCACTGTGGTTCCATGCACTTAGAATAAGAAACTGTTCTTTCTGTTAGCATTTTTTGGATTTTAAAGCCTAAAGGAACCATTAGATCATGATTCTAGTCTAATCCCCTATAAAAAACAGACAATAGCATTTCACTCAGTTTTCCTTGCATTAAGCTCCATGTTTTGTTTGACTAAGACACTTTAGAAAGAGGTACCTTAGGAAGTAGACTACATGAGAAAACAATCAGAAAATTTAAATTTTGGCTTTCACTTCCCAAGCTTAGCTTTTCATAAAATGTTCATCTGATAAAATATAACCTACATTGTTAAATATGAAACTGTATATTAATTCACATACAAGATTTAGTAGTCTCTGTAACTTTCAGCTTCACTTACAGGGAATGGGTTTTTCATGAATAGATTACATAGCAGCTGTTTCTTCCATGTTGTATTTCACCCTCCTTTTCTCTCCCCAAGGTCATCTTGAGCGCAGCTTTGATGATAAACTGCATAACCTCAGTCTAGAACAGAAACATTAGTTGCTTAACTATACTCTCTCATTATGAAGGAGAATACGGATATTTGGCCTTTCATCGCTATACCTTGATTAATCATTATTGCTCATCTCTTCAGTCATTATAAATAAATCCCTGTGGCTTGTGGAAAGGAGGTTACAGAGGGTCAAGGTTTTTAGAAAGCACAAGGGCCATTCCTCTCTGTCCTTATTCATACAAGTAGTCCTTGCTCATCCAATTAGTGGGACTATTCACTTTATTAGGAGGTTGGAGGTTGTATCCATGTACATAAACCCAATCTCACATAGTCTAAAGAGCAATAAATCTTATTCGATATAATAGAATCACGTTAGCTAAATAAAATATTAAAGCTGGTTTGGTTTTCAGATATAGTGGAGAGGGTAATTCTCACCAGTTTTACCTAGATACCACTTTCATTAAATGTTACTTCAAGACTAGAATTCAAAGTTTTAGAAAAGTGAAGGAAAGCACACTAAAAATATGTTCAACTTCTTTCCCCAGTATTAATATCATAGTAATAAATTGACATAACTCCATCAATGCACCTTTCCAGAGCCTAATTATAGTGAACACAAGTGATAATGTATTAGGTGACACTTGGCTCTAAATAAGGAGAAATCCTTGATCACATAGTACAGAACAAGAGAGTAAAATCCCTCCAAAATAGTCCAGATCTAAATGAAAAAAATGGAAGATAATCATTAAATATAAAATGCCAAAAGCACAACACAAGAAAGATGCAGTGTACACCTAATAACAGTTTGTCCAATATGCCCTACCCATGCTGTGCACAACTACGACCAAGCATTTAAACAAAGTATTTGAGCTCATTGCAACTGCTGCATCCCTAGCTGCACAGCACTTGTCAGTGTGTGAGCCAAGACTGGTTCTAGTAGCTAGTGTTACAGATTCAAGGTCCTGTATTCATATAACACCATGAAAGGATTTGTACAAAAGATGCTTAAGATACTTAAAGGCACAAATATGAAGCCAGTCTTTGTTAGCATTGAGGTGTATCTGTAGTGTAGGAGCTGGGCTTCACAAAATGACTGTAGTCTTAAAACCAGGTTTCTTTTGCACAAACAGGAAGGAAAGCATCTCCTCTCCTCATGTAAGCCTCATTACTTTCAATTGCTACTTTCCCTTAATTCTGATGGACTAAAGCAAAGTCATATCAGCACTTGGAAGACTGGGTTCCAACCTCAACCCCAAACAAACAGGCCTTGAGACCCAGACTCACTTTAACAGGGCACCAACCACAGACCTTGTTACAGCCCAGAGGGCTTCACCAAACACAAACATGGAGGGTGCTTACTTGTCCGTAAAGGGAAAGAGGAAGAAAGGACTGAAAATCTCAGAAGAGGGAGATCTCACTATTATTTGGGCAAATTAGTAAGAAGTCCAAATGGACTTGACCAAACTAGGACGATTGTTTGTAATAGGGTTGAGTAGCTGGTTTATAAGCCAGGAAGCCCTGAGATAAAGGAAGACTGGAACTAAGCGGGACTGACTAAGAGTTGGCAGATAACCAGAAGTGAGAAGGGTGAAAGGAGAGTGACTAATAACGTGCCAACAGACTTGTTAATTAACATAGTAGGAAACCTAATATTATACTTGAGGAGGGATGGACTGTAAACAAGGATGAATTAATGTGTGGCCGGGTAATTAGTAGATCCTGAGTGAAGATCGAGTTGGACATGAGTTAACTCAACCATGAACAAAAGAAAGGGGATGAAAAAACAGGACTAATAGGAGTCTTTATAAAGAGACTCAATGGCAACCAGCACATAGAGTAACGGGAATAAATAGTCTGTTATCTATCACCATACCTTGTTTGCTGTAAAGACAAGGCCAAAGGAGAAGATAGGCTTGGGCCAGCTTTGGTGTGGCAAAAGCAGGGTGGAGGAGTGGCAAATCCCTCTGAACAGACTCATTCCTAATATCCTTAACAATAAGGAAAATTGAAGATCTCACATCCTGTTATTCTTCTTCTCTTTCTTTGTATTTTCAAACATCAAAGGCATGGTGGGTGAGCATTGAAAGAAACAACCTGAGGAAAGAGGATATTGGCTGATCTGTTGCCTGCAAGTGTGAGATCTTTCCACCCACAAGGATACTTAGACACCATCACGCTCAGCATCTCAGCACTGGCCCTTCTAAAGACAGTGGCCACAGTGGAATTGCAAGCAATGAATTCAGTGCCTTAACTCCCTATACAACATAGGAAGAGGATTGGGCATCTCAGACTGAAATTCTGAACTGCCAGGCTGCTCAAAATGCATCTGTCTAAAAGCACCAGAACACTGCACATTTCAGCCAAAAGAACATGCCAACAACACAAATCCATCTTAAATACCACCTCTCTGTGGGCCTTGGATGCCTTCTTCAACTCAAAGTTCTCTACATGAAGGTAAATACCTAAAGATCTTTTTCTTTTGAAGGCTTAGGAAGGGTCAATCCTTTCTTTCAAAACACTGCCAGAGGAGATTCCAGAGAAGATAGCATGGCACTGCCAGCACCATTCTAGATATTTTATTCCTAAAGCTAGAAGCTAATCCAGAGCAAATTAATGATAGGATGCTCAACCTGTGTTCCAACCTTGGTCTGATGACTTTATGTATCTTATCCCACAACCGCTTAATATCAAACACCTAAAACAGGGTTTAGAGCAAGAGTTGTAACCCAGGTCTCCCCATCTCAGGTAAATCTCCACTCACTACTAGACTAAAGAGAAAAGACTTTCTATAATCCAGTAAATATTTGGATTTCATAGATTCATAGATGCTACGGTCGGAAGGGACCTCAACAGATCATCAAGTTCTTTCATACTAAGACAAAGAAGTAAGAATAGTCCCATCTCCCAAAAAGCCAAGAGTCTGGTGTTGGAGACACCAACCGGGTATTTTCCCTGGTAGTGGTGGACGTTGATTTGAATCTCCTCAAAGAGGAGGGATAATTAAACCCAGGTCTCTAGCACAGAAAAGTTCCGTTATGCTTTGAAGAAAAGCAGCAGCTGCTGCTGCATGTTGTGTTGAGTCTAGTCTAGCCGACAAGCCCAGCTATAGAAGAATGCTTAAGCTCTGTTGAGATCCACAGGCTAAGTCTCAGATAGACATCAATCTGCTCAGCCATGTCAAAACCAAGGAGCTTCTGGACATGCCAAGGAGCATCACTTAAAAAAACAAACAAAAAAACCCCAGGCACTTAGAGAATATTAGGTACTTTTAGGGTACAAGAGCAGCTGAACAAGGTTTTCAGGATTTAAATTTTGGACTTTGGCTCAAAAACATTTTTCAGATGTAACCCCAAGTCCCTGCCACTCCTAAGCATAATTCTTTTATAATACAAACACTCAATAATTTGGGGTAGGTAGGTGATTTGTCTTAATCTATTGCTATTTTTGTAGTCAGGCATACATACCTCTTACCGAACTGCTTTTCCGTGGAAGTACAATCAGTTAAAAGTTGATGTTTATTCTATAAGGGATAGAAATAGCAAACTAAAGCAAAAACAAACAGGATGAACAGACAGTGGCAATTTTTTTCTGCAGGGAAATTAAGTACATTACATTTCTAGAAAATTAAGTACATTAAAAAGTGTTTCTTTCAAAAAGTGTTTCTTTCAAAGTGTGATTATTTCAGGATCTAATTTAAAAAGTTCCACAGCAAAGCATTTCCTTGTTTTTAATGTCTTTAAATAGTTAGTTTCAAGACATATCGGGTTGGAAGTGGAATGTTAACAAGAAATCATGGTGTATTAGTTCTGATAGTTGAATCAAGGTTATTTACCCTCCACTTTGACGTGGTTTGTAAACAAGCTACAAGCTCTGAGGAGGCTCCACCTACTTTTCTTGGCTGTTCAAATTATAGAGATGTTGCATCCCAATAGTGCACATTCCATATAACACTTTGGATGCCCAACACTCCTGGTTTGAGCATTTAACTGAGATTTATTCTGAGGACTAACAGGCCAGGCCTTGTGCCAGTGATCTGTAAAGGGTGACTTTCAGTGTGAAAGCTTATCTAGTCAGTGAAATCTGAGCAGAGTAAAGCCATACCCAAGTCTCAATACACACATGAATTCTCCTTGTGAATATTCAGTGAGCAGTAAATGCAAAGCAGCTTACACCCACTTCCAGAGTGAAGTAAGCTACTTCTTCATACCAACAAGTGCACTAAATGTGCCTACATCAGGAACTAGTACAGAGCAGCCAATGGGCTGTAAATTCACAACCTATATTACTGGTCACTAGGCATGTGCAAATAGGGAAGCATTCGATTCAGATTTGGCTGATTTGGAGGACAGGTATTCAATTTGGCAATTTGAGTCACTGTCCCCATTTGATTTGGCTGAATCAGAATCAGAGATTTGGCACTGATTCAGCACTGATTCAGAGATTCGGATAGGCCAGGGAGAGGCAGGCACAGCTGAGTGGGCTTCAGGTTCTTCCATGGCTCCTCCAGCTGTGCCTGCCTCTCCCCAGGCTGGAGGAGCTGTGAGAGAAGCTCTCATGGCTGCCGTGCCCGCTCCCATCCCCCACCCAGTCCCAGTCTCAGCCTCCCAGCACTTTAAAAAAAAAAAAAAAAAAAAAAGGCCCACACTCACTGGCTGCAGCAGCAGGGATCAGGGCCTCTGGGGCCTTGTGGCAGAGCCCTCCCCCCAGCATAGCACAGGGCAGTGGGGGGCAGCAGGGATTTCCTCCCCATCACCTGGCACCCATGCATCAGCTGCCCCATGGCATGGGTGCAGCACGGCTCAGCAGGGCACTGCACACTGTCTGGGGCCCGGGGCTGAGTGCTGCCTCAGCTCCCAGACAGCACAGGGCACCCTGCTGAGCCACACTGCACCCATGCCATGGGACAGCTGCCACTCAGGTTGCAGGTGTGGGACGATCTCCACAGCCTCCCAGTGCCCCACACTGCACAGGGTCACTGCTCCTTGCTCCTGCAACTAGTGAGTGCGGGGCTTTTTTTTGATATATATATATTTTTAAGTGCCGAAAGACTGGGCCAAGCAGGGAATGGGGCCAGGCAGGGCCAGCCAGCCATGGGGGCTTCTCCCATGGCTCCCCCCACCCAGAGAGAGGTAGGCACAGCTGGAGTAGCTGTGGGAGAACTTGCTGTTCCTGCCTCTCCCCATCCAATCTGAATCTACAAAGCTCTCCAAATCAATTTGGAGGCTTTGGATTCGATTCGGACCTTTTAATGGGTCTCCCAATTTGATCCAGATTCACAGATTCAGTTGCTGAATCAGGCTGAATTTGGCCAAATCTCCTCCAAATCGAATTCAGCAACCAAAGCTTCACACAGCCCTACTGATCACCCTTTTCCCTATGGAGACAAGCCTCAAGAAAATATGATCAATATCTGGGTCTACAGATACCAAAGAACAAACTGAATAAACCATAACTGAATAAGTCATCATCCAACACAATTAACGTTTTTCCTGATCAGTAAGAAGATATGGTTGAATGCGTCTTGGAAACCTGATGGTAGCCTACAAAGCCACATTGTTCTTTGAATTAGAGAAGCTAGAGCTTTTTTTTTTTGAAGACTGCAGACTGAAAATGGGAACATTTTTTTTTAAATGGAGAGAAGTTTGATCAATGGTTGGGGTCAATCCTAATTTTTAAGAAGTTGCTGCTTTGTCAGGCTTGGCAGATGGAGTTGATTCAACATTGTGTTAGAGTTAAATAGCAGGTGTACAAAATAAAAATGTAAAAGGCATTGCCATAAGGTTCCTTTGAATGGGTGACAAATGTTCTTGTTTCTTCACACGACATCTGACATATGGTACAATCACTGATGATTAGCCTGAAGTTAAAGGAGACTTGCAGTATTGACACGCTAGAGAAAAAACACAAAACGCAGAGGGATACTGTGCTGACTAGGTTGAAACTTTCTCTCCACAATGCTAGAACTCTTTAGAGTTTGCCTGGCTTGCTGATGGACTGACAGTGTCCCCTGTAGGATTGTTATGAAAATCCAGATTCAAGAAAACATTGAACTTCTCTGCACTACAACCAAATGCACATTTTTTAAAAAGTCAGCTTCAGGTACTAGATTTGCCTGCAATTTAGTATTGGCATCAATGAACACAGCTATCAAATGGGGAAATGTTCAGTCTGGAAGCAAGGCAAATGCAGGGTTATAGCCACAGGTAAGGATAGTCAAATCTATTCTCTAAACTCTTTCATTCCTTGTACATGAGACAAAATTTAAAGCAGGCCATGTTTAAAAAAAGAAATAGTTTAGCAATGAGTTATGACATAGTTACTCCTTTCTGCTGTTGCATGTATACATGGAACAGGGCATCAAAGAGTGATTGAGTTTTCTTCATTGTGCTTTTTTCAGTGTATTTAAAATTTTTGGACTGACCTACTTCAAGTTTAATGCAGGACCTGGATTTACTGGTAAATAATGCCTAGACAAGCAGTGGAAAAAAGCAGTTTAATAATCCCATTTTTGTTCCCCTATTAGGGCAGCTCTCATGAGGTATGCACGACTTCTCTCCCAGGCCTAATGCCACCACTAACAAAATGACCTGTGCTCACTTGTCATCCCAGATGCATCAGAAACCAACAATTGGGCAAATTAGATGGCTTGGGATGGCCCTGAGCACATGCCCCAGGACAGTACTCAGTCTCTCCCTGTCTCTAGAAGGACAGAAAGCAGCACGTGGGAAGGGGCACTCCTGTATACTAAGGGCCACTCTTGAGCCACATACTCTACTTGAGAGCTCATCTCTGGTAAGACCCTCTAGCAACGTTACTAGTTTAGCTGAAGTCCTAGGCTCAGGAGGAAGGCCATATTTGAAATGCCTCAGAGCCATTTCTCTAGAATGGTAGAAGAGGAAAGTGTGTGGGCACGCAACAGGTTTCATAAATTGTCAGAAAAATCAAAGCACGTAATACTTGCAGTGTTTTTATTTCTATAAGATATAACCAACTGACACACCAATATCCTCTTACTGCTCTCTACTCCAGACTATTGAAACCCCTAATGTGTCTTCTGGAGTGCAGGATAGCTATCAGTCTCCAAACCACATCCATTCAGTGCTCTCTCTCACACAGCCACACTAGACAGTTTATTGCAGTAGTGGACTTTTCCTACAGACATTTAGCCACATGAAGAAGTCTTGCTCATACAAGTAGTCACATTGATTGGTTGGATTCAGTGGTCCTAGGGACAGAATAAATCCATTAAAGCTAATAGCCACTAACAGCCCTTGCGCCTGCTACCACTACCAGTATTTTCTATCTTTGTTTCCTTTTCTCCCTGTCCCCTTTGGCTTTCCCAGCTTTTTCACAGACACAGAAAGTTCCTAGGCCTAGAGATCTGGTTATATGGGTTAGAAATGAAAGCTGAATTTCCATCAGCACCCAACTGCCCCAATAAAAAAAAAATGGCTGCATTTTTCCCACTGTGGAGTGTTATTAGTTCAGAACTACCACCAAGTCTTTCTTTTAGGAAGGTTCATCTCCCCCCCACCCCCGCTTTCATCCCGCTTGCTGCTGTTTTGAAATAATGAGGGTATTACAAAATGAAATTTAAATGACTTACTCTTCAGCTTTCCGTATAGATCTTAACAGGTCAGATCCTCTGCTGATGTCAGCCAAGACAGCTTTAGTGAATTCAGTGGAGCTTCTTACATCTACACCAGCTGAAAATTCAACTCATTGTCTCACTCTTTACCAGATAATGATATTTCTCAATCTTCATTTCAAATGGAGCTAAACTTCACATCCCTTTAACCATTTCATTGTTTGTTGTTAAAAATGAAATAGAGTAAGAGTCATTGTAAGTGGCTTTGTTAATGCACTGGGCATCACTGAGGATACATGGGTCAGGAACTTGGTTAAAAAGTGAAGTGGATAATATTCTTGTTTGTTCACTAGCATTACTGATGATAGTAACTCAGCTCTGGACCCAGTGCCTGTTAATTACCTGCTGCTGCAGACACAGCAGGAGAAGTACACTAGAGTATATCATAGGTACATGCAAACACTGATTATCTTTGTGTTCATCAGTAAAATTTTGGAGTTTAGTTCAAATAGAGATAATGAAAGTCGTAGGAGCATATGATCTACTGTCTTAGATTAGACCGGTGATCCATCTAAGTCTAGTAATTTGCTTCCAAGAATGATCACTAGCAGATGCTTCTGAGTGCAAGAAACTCACTGACAGCAAACGTTGGGCTCTTATTTGTACACTATAGACATCTACATTCAAAAAGCAAAATTTTCTGAACTGCTATCTTTAAGAGACTATAAACCCCCCCATCCCCATTTTTAAAAGCATTTAAGGCAATTACATCACAGAATTACTTAGTGTACTTGTCTTTGCTGTCAGATTGAAATTTGAAAACTGGTAGAAATTGGTCTCTATTGATCTTTTTATATCAATGTTTTCCTAAGTACCACCATTTTGGAAAAAAACATCCCTGTATAATTTATTATGTTTCTGTACCAGGCTGTGCTGAAAATAGTTTTGTGCACCAAGGAGGAAATGCGTTCACTAGTAATATAACATCCAAATCTCATCCCTCTCTTAGCCAGTGCATGTCCTGGGTAGACCTTTTTACTAGTGAGAATTCCACCATTTAACATGTATAGAGGGGGACTCTTTCCCTTTCCAGTTCTCCTGTGCTGGCACAATGTTGCTGTTGTGTTTAAATGTGAAATGTGGAGGAGACTTCTTGAAATACCCCCAATATCCCCCCAGAAGAATTTGTTCATTGAAGAATTTGCTCTGTGCAGGAGAGGTCCTTGAAAAAGCAAGTATGGCTGCCAATTCCTGACTTCTCCTTTACTTTGGCCCTGGTGGGCACTTAAGAGGAGCATATAATTATGATGGCTTATACAGTAGCTGCGCACATATAAATCTTTTCTTTCCCCCCAAACATCCCCTGCATCATGGGATGGGGGCATTCAATCCATGAGTTTGCTCTGTGTGTCATTGGCAATCCCTCAATCTGAGAATGGTCTCTACCATGACTCATTAATGGGTCTCAAAGTGACTTAAGAGTGCAATTCTTGAGCCACAGACCCATCCAAAGAAGCTGCAGGTCTTTCTGCAGAGGAAGGTAAGCCACAGGCCAAGACTTCTCTCCTTTTCCTTCCTCTGCTCTCTGTGCTGTGCCTCAAGGGCAAGTCATTTTACCTCAAAATGGCCACCCACTTGACTGAGGTTGTGGCACCATCGGATCAGTCAGCAGCCAGCTCCTCCCAAGTCCTGTCCTCAGCATGTTTCCTTGAGGCATGCCTTCAATGTGTCCTTGAAGCATTTCCACTGGCCACCATGAGATCTCAGGCCATTAATAAGCTGGAAGTAGAGCTCTTGTTTTGGGAGCTGAGAGTAAGGCATCTACACACAATGCCTCGCCCAAGAAAGTTGGTGCTTGAGGATCACTGACTCAGTGCTGGTAACACTGGTATCAGCAGGGATACTGGTGTCTGTGCAGTGATCTTCCTGTTTAGTGTGGAGGATTTTCTGGAGGCATCATTAGTGGTACCTCTCCAGGCGCTTGAGGTGGTGATGATAGGCCACCCACATTTTACATCGGTAGAAGAGAGTGGGGATGATGGATGCATTGCAGACCTAGATCTGTAGGTACTGTACTAGCCAAGGATTTTCACAAAGCGTGATGACAATGTAGTGATCACCAGGTTCATTAAACACAGAACTAAACAGTAAACATTATTGTGTAGCAGTAGGTAACCCCTACAGATCTTCTCTCTTTCTGACTAGCTGCTCCTTAACTGAGGGATCATTGCCCATTTCCCAACTCCTTCAGCCTCCTGTTAGGGAGCATTTCTAAATTATAGCTTCTTGCAATACAGTCAGCAGGCCCATTACAGCTCAGATATACTTTTATATTGCCTGCACATAAAGATGATAGATAGGGGCCTACTTATTTTGTGGTTTTTGCAGAAACTGCAAAAACCAGCATTGTCCATGACCACCAGGAAATACTGCCATCAGCTGCAATTTGCCACAAAATCAACCTAAAAAAACCTAGAGTATTATTTATATAATGTATAGTTATAAATGTATTATTATATAATTTTAGAACGTCCTGATGCTTACCGCAATACAATGACAACGCGACAATCACTGCAGCCATAGATCATGTGACTGAGACTTACTGGCTGCTAGTAACATAGACTAAGTAAAAGTACCAGTCAGTGAAATGAAAATGTTTCTAATCAGGTTAGCATTAATTAGTGTTTCTAAACTTTTTGTAGAACACGATATATAATAATATTTTATATGTTACAATTCAAATTGTATATACATTTAAAATATTTAAATGTAAATTTAAACTTAATATTTATGAAAACATGATAAATTATATAATTTACTTTCCATGGAATTTGCTACTAAATTATACAACACATGCCTCTCCGGCAAGCAGCAGTGATGGGCAGAGCCACCAGGAAATTCCCACAAAAATTGGCTCTACGTACCCTGACCAAGCCATGAGAATTGCTTTGTCTCGCTTTGAGCTAAGTAGACCTCTAATTACCAGTTTGGCTGGAGAATCTGCAATGCTCATGGGCTTTCTGAACAGTTTTGTATTTATGGCACCAAAACTACAGGTTTTAGTGATATACAGTCTGCTATACAAATAAGTTACATTAAACTAGCATAATTTACAGATGAAGAATGAAACAGCAGTGCCACAAACCCTACTGCTTAAAAGCAAAGTCATAGATTAGATTTGTTATTAAACAGAGAGTTTTGTCCCACTGCTATTGCATTCTTCATCTGTAGATTATGTTAGTTAACATAATGGATTTATTTGCTGCTGCTTCCACAGTACGCTTAGGGCTTTACAAACAAAGGAGGAGGCGGCACAATCATCACCTATTTCAACCTGTTGTATTCTAGTTGAAAGTAATTGCATGTTGGTCTTTTACAAATTCATTGCTTAATCCATCATATAGTTACAGAAAAGCTATCAATAAGTCTATCAAGAGCAGATGTTTGGTATGTTCATTCTGATTTACTCTGTGCATCCTGGATAGCCGTATTTCCTACCAACTTGTTACTAAAGTATCTTTCATAAAAACAACAGTTATGACAATCCCCCCCCATTTCTTCTGTAGCCTCTCAGCTATTTTTCAGAGACTTGAAGTTTTCTTCTTCATCGACCAGTAGGCTAGAAACCAAAGTCATTTTTCACTACCTGAAAGGGTTTTCAGCCCAGTAGGAAAAGCATCAGGCCTGCACTTAATTATAACTGGTTGCAGCGAGGGCTTCAAACTGAAGGTTGCTGATCTGGCAATACAAAAAAATATTTTCAGCTGTGGACAATTAACGAACTCAGTAGACCAGGAAAAAAGCACAAACCTATTCTGTAGCAAAAGCAGCCAATTCAGCTGCATTCACCGCTTTGACAGCTATATAATTACATGGGCCATAAATTACATTCAGTAATCACCTTGTTTATAATTTCATTCCCTGTAAATTAGTAGTGTAATGAAAAGAGATTTCATAATCACTAAATGCACAGTGAGCCAGTCACTAGAGAGAGTCAAGCTGTGGTAAAGAAACAATTTCCCACCAAGTTTGCTGTTGATCACCCGTTAGGTTTATGATCAAGAGGAAGTGGAAGAGACAGTCAATGGAAGTCCACAGTGCCAGCATAACCCTGACTTGCCCAAAAAGAAGAACAACAGAAACTGCTTACAGCAGAGACTATTACCAGTATCACTGCTGTGGTTAAATGTGTTAATACAGATTTTTGGTAGAAACTCTTTATTCTGCTTAAGCAAGAGATCCTGTGGATGTGGCATGGTCAAATAAGCTGTTTTTTCCTTTCATCTGATACATCCCAAGAAGAGAGAAACAAAATATATATATACACGTGACAGGGACCTAGTTTATAGTTTTTCACTATTGTGCTTTCCCCACTCCCCTTTTAGTGGTTTAGAGAATGAGATACTTAGTGGCTTTTGTGAGGCTGTTCCTGAGGAGTTCTCCAAAGCTCTCCCTTGTCTAATGAAGCGTCTTCTGTCATCACGGTTGCTTAAATGAATAATGCTTAAATAGGCAAAAGGAGGATTGAGAAAAAGAAAGTACAGCAAAGAGTAAACAGTTAATATTTTCTATTCCACAAAAAGAAATTTAAGAAATGCGTGCCAGGCTTATCCTCTGCAGCGAGAACTCTGCTGCTAGGACATGCACATTAACTGCAGCTGTTTCTCACTTCCAGCTAGTAGCTAGGGGTTCTAATTACCTACCCAAATTTGAGCTGTTATGCAGTACCCTCTGTATATTAATCACTGTCCAACTAAAACTAATCCTGGCAGATCATATGATGGAGGGGGTGCTGAAGGTTAATGTGCACTTCTGTCACAGACTGACAAGAAGAAGAAAGGCTAGATATGGGGATTGAGGAAGCTTCTATATTTCCTAGCGAGCGAGATAACATGTTTTCAGAGCTTTATTGTTCTAGACATCTTGGCATTGCTCCAGGAGACCAGACTACGTGAATTGTGAAGGTCCACGTTCCCAGAGAGCCTCCTATTCACGGCAGCTGTTGTCTGCATTAAAAATACTAGAAAAAAAAAATTTTTTTGGACACATCATCTTCAGTAGTTCATAATGTTTAAAATACTTAAACATAGACCCAAAAAAAGGGATTCAGGGAGATGAAATGTCTGTAGCTAAAAATCCATAAGATTTGATTCCTGCTACCAGTCCAAAAAGCAGAAGACAAATTTGTGATCTGCATTGTCAAACACAATAAGTATTTCTATATGGGCTGCCAATTGACTGAACTGCATACACAGTCTTCTCAGAGAGACCTTGCACTGTAAGTCAGCGCACTACTTCCCTTGATGATGGCTACTTGCAAAAAATAAATAGCTTAAAGCTCCGCTTAACACGTAGGTGGTAAACCGATCAGCATCTGAGAGACAAGGGACCTCCAGCCCCTAAATTAAAATGATGTTTGATAGCTGGCACATCAGTTACTTTTATCACCATTTTTGGATATTAATTTCATTTCTTGCATGGGAAGCCTGCAGTAGGGTTAAATAGTGGGAAGGGTTTAGAGCTGAAGTTTTTCTGCTAACTAACCCTAATTCCTAACCCTAGCTCAGGCTTCTCGAGCAGCCCCAGGCAGGAGGCCCAGAGCTGGACTACAGACCTGGCTTGGAAAGCCTCCATACCCCATTGCTACCCCCAGCCGGCAGATCCCTAGTTGGAAAATCATCCCTGGAGCAAGAAGAACCCTCCTACCCCCGAGCCAGACCCTACTGGTGGGAGCCCTGCCAGCCCCGACCCTATGAGGGAGCCCCACAGTCTCATAGTATGGACTGTCCTAAATATAACTGCAGGAGCCCTACTAATCACAAGCGGAGAGATAATACTATATCAAGGAGAATGATGACAGGGCAGTACTGGCACGGAGGGCTGAAAGTAGGCACTCGCTTGTACACGAAGGTGGCTTCTCTGTTCAGTAATGAAGCAGTAATAATGAAAGTGGATTAATGATTGTCTGGAAAGGTTCATTGCCTGGAGCTATTAACCCTCATGTGATTAGTAATTTTACTGAAGATACCCTGTGCAGCTGAAGTCATTACTGCTGTTATTCGCTAATGGAAGATAAAATATTTAAAGTTTCCTTTCATGAGCGTGTACACACACTTTCCTATTGTGCACATGCCAGATGAAATCAATAATTTATAAATGTAAAGAGGGAAAGGTGGATGGGGAAGTCAAGGGGCCAAGGAGCAGGGCATATTAGAGCGTGGCAGCACTGCTAGACTGCTCCTGGTATTTGGAAGCTTGCTGCCCTCCACATCTACATGGTAAGTATAATTTCATTTTTGCATATGATCTAAGTTGCATGAAACCCAGTTCGCCCATAAGAAAAGGATACAGCCCCATTTCCCAACCTAGGGCACAAGAGCGGATTTAGTGCCTTCATTCCAGGGCTTCTTCATTTTAAGTTACAGGAAAGCCTCACTATAATGAAACCTCATGGGATCCAATAAACTTTGTTAAAAGAGGGTGTTTGCCATGATAGGGCTAGGCAATTTGTTGTATCATAATAATGCAAAAATTAGTTCCTGCTGCTAGGATTCTTACAAGTGGGAAGGCTGATATAAGGAGGCTTCATTATAGTGAGGCCATCCTACATTTATAGTGCAATAGTGCTCAGAAGCTCAAATTAAGGTCCCCACTGTGTTGGATATCATGCCAACCTGATAACAAGAAAACAAGAGTTCCTGCCTTGGGAGATCACACTCTGTTTTATTATAAGCCTCAATAAAGAGAGGCAGGCTGCAGAGGGAGAGAATGATAGTAACATAAGCTTGTTATTCATAGTGAGCAGAGCTCCCAGCACGTCATGCGCCTAACAGGCATTGCCACCAAGTTAAACCTAAAGGGAAACAAAGCACATAAAGATCTTGCATGGAGCAATTTTGCAGCTTCATTGTTCCTCAGTTTCCATTTGTTTCCACTCCCATTTCTGCCTCCTTTGCTAGGTCACCTTTGTACTTCCTTGGCATAGGGAAATAGCCCTCCTTCTCTCTGCAATCTTTGTGAGCCGCACATTTCAGCAGAGACACGAGTCCTGCAGTTATTGTAAAGAAGTCAAGGGGGCAAACAATATTTTGTGCGCAAGAGCCCAGGAGAGCTCCTAGGGAAACTTAATTGTTTGTATAGAGATGATTGTTCAGGTGCCTTATGAGAAGCCAGATCTCCATTGGCAGCCTGTAAAGGATTTGAAAGAGCAGGATAAAACACATAGTTTCAGGTTCAAGTCTGTTCTTTTCCCTAAAGGTCGTCAAATGGAGAATCAAGTCATTTAAGCCACTTAAGTAGAGTTAACTTAATATCAGAAGGGAGAAAACAGAAAGAATGAGAGGTTTCCTTCTCTTATCAGAACTGACCTTACGGCTACAACACCGTCAGTGAAGGGAAGCTAACAAAAGCTGCAGAAAGAACAGTTGAGAAAGAAAATATCTAACGTATGACATGCATTTTTTTGTAGCATTGTAGGAGATCTGCTGTTTTCCTTTCCAGTGACCTTTTAGATCCTTAGTTCATAGCATGCGCTCTCTGTGCACAGTACTTACACAGCGTAACATCTTACAATACGCCTTCCGATACAAATCCACTGTGTTTAGGAAAGATAGCTTTGTCCAAGTTCATAGTCTAAGGACCAAGCTTTTTGGGGAGAAGGGCAGAAGGGAAGATCATAACGGGAGGAAGATTAACTCAAGCTTTCCTGCAGGAACTGATGCGGAAACCAGAAGCACAATGGCAAGACATGATCAACTGAAACCCCAGTTTACAGTAAGAAAATGGGGCTTCCCTGAAATTGGTCTATTAGCTGCTAACCAAGCTGCTACAGCACCTTGTCATAGTTCTGCTAGCTACCCCTTTAACAACTCACACGTGCCATGTACAACACCACTCAATATGACAGTCTGAATACATTCTGACATACAAGGCTCACTTTATCAAATGATTAATTAGTGCAAACAATTGTTCCTATTGTCTGTCCTCTCAAAATGACTGTAAAGTAGAAGAGTACACACGTGATTTTTCTCCTGGAAATTAATATTTCAGACAGCGCAATTTCAGATGCAAATATAACTCCTAAACTGGCCTTTTTATGAATTAAGAAATTGCTACTTCCAGAGACAGTGGAAAAAGTGATTTTCCATTTGAAAAACCTTTGCTTTTAGGTGCCAGACTTCCACTGGGAGGCGAGAAGGGAATGTCTCTCCTTGAAATGCCTTGCCATTCCTGACTAATTTATAGCTATGTTTATACTTGTGCTGAGACAAAACTCAGAGATCTTGATGGAAAGATTAGGTCAAGTTCTATGAAAATGGGATCAGGTCCACCAAAAAAATATTCAGGTCATTCCTCATTTATAGCCCCTCCAATTTGTAGCCCCTATGTGGTTCATTTTAAGATTGCATTAGTCCATACTACATTTGGCAGCAGTATATATACCTGAGTTATCCCTAACAAAATACCAAGTCAGATTTCTGCTCTGGTTAATCTATGTGTTCAATTGATGCTATTAATTGGAACAACGTTTGTTCGAGAAAAAGAGATTGATACACTAGGATAAAGCAGATCAGGAACTGTTTACCCTCCCCTTTCATGGTAGAAAAAAGTATTTTTTTTAAAAAAAGCTTAAGTAATTTAGGGGAGAAATTAACAAACAAAGAGATTCAAGTGAAAACTGAGTCTTTTATCCAGCCATTACTTTTATTGAGTCCAAATGTTGCTACTGGTGCTTGTATTGTTACCTTGAGCTGCAAGGAACTTATTACCGAGTACTACTACCCAGCAGACCCTCATTCAGACTACAGCCCTTCTGTCAGCCCAAAAGAGAGTTAAAGGACCTTATTTTAAAGGAGGAGCAGGAATAACGTGAAGAACAATAGCAGAATTGGACCCTTATTTTTTTCAGTTTTCAGCCAGGCTTTCTGCTTTTTCAGTCATGGAACAGCCATGGGGACATCAGAAATTGTTTAGTTGTTCAATAACCCAGAATAAAAGCAAACGGATAGGTGTCCACTATATTCAGGGAAGCTTTAAGACCTTGTCTATTGACTTAATTGCACCCTAAATTAGTTGGTAATGTAATCTCCAGACAGAGACACTTGGGTGTCATTTGTTTCTAGTAGTCTTACCATTCGGAGGCATGCTTGGGGGTCAGCGTTATGACCTCTCCCTCAATTCCTTTTTCACAAAGGAGTGTCTTAGGATCCCTTCTTCTTGCTACATCTCTGCATGGTACAAAAGCTCCTTGAGCTTTTGATATTTGCAGTTACCTTCAAAAACTGAACTTCTGTTACTCAATTACTGCATTACCCAGAGACTTCTCTTGTCACATGGATGTAAACTGGGACTTGACTTCAGCTGTTCCTGGTATTTCCTCAGATGCTGCTCAGGAATGTAAGGCCTGATAGCTTACTTGTAAAAATCAGATGACTGGTTATGCTTGGAAATAGGAGCTAAACGTTTCTATAATTAACAGTTTAAAATAAGGCAAAGAGTTTTGATAGTATAGCCTTTATCTTATACAACTCTTCTGCTATTCAAGATTCACTAGGCAGTGGTACTGGTGAATAAGAACTGCCTACTAAGAAATACCTGTTAATTGTCTCCAAAACTTCTATATATTGAGCAGCCTATGACATTATCTTTTTTTTTTTCTGTCCAAACTTTTCCTTCTTTAATCTACAAGCAATCTCTAGCCAACTGATGAGTTGGGGCAAATAGGTGGTCTTGAAACTGGCTGTAGGTTTTGGCCTTTTCAGCATCCTGCCATCACCACTAGCCTTTTAAAAGAGTCTCTTCATATGCCACGAAGTACAGGAAACAGCTTCATAGAACGTTTTCTCATGAGCAATTTATACTCCAAATATTAAAAACAGGTAGGCAAAGCCAGCCAAGTGGCAACAAAGGTTTTATTTTTTAAAGAAAAGAAAAATTGCAAGTGTTTCCTAAGTTAAAAAGCCAATTTTTACTATTTATTTGAGGTTTCATAATTTCCCCCACCTCCTTGATTATTCTTTTTCTCTCCTTGCCTTCCCCTATTATGTTGCTGATAAATAGGGAGTGAGCAAAGTGAAGGAAGGGAAGAAGCAAAAATTCTGAAAATAAGCCCATGTTGACAAAGTTAAAGAAATGATTTTGCACAAGAATTTCTTTCCAGAAAAAAGCAAGTGTCCAATATCTAATGTTCATCCAAAAGAGTTTCCTAAGTTTTAACACTTCAGCAGGTAGTACAGCAAGATTGTTGATGCCGCCCCTCAGGAACTACCATAGTAAAACTGAATTTTTCATCAATTGGGTTCAATAATAAGACTCCCACAGACAAACTGACCCTCATTAAATAGGGGTTTCCAAATTACAGAGGAACACAAAGATTTCAGCTGACCTCACTGGCACTTTGGGGGCTGTGGTGGCGCAGGCACTAATGCAGTGGACAGCCTGGAGGCCGCAAGTTCAAGGCGGTAGCAAAAGTGCTCACAGGGCAGCCCTGTCAGAGTCCAATGACTAAAAGGAATTGGTGCTTTGACCATAACTGACATGACTATCTTTTGATATTTGGGTAATCAGCTAGAGAAATCAAGAGAAATCACAAGTGCTGAGCTACTATAACAATTCACACCTTGCGGGGTCGTTTGACCCCAGTACTCTTTCCTGCCATGGCAGGGGGTCGGACTCGATGATCTGCTCAGGTCCCTTCTGACCCTAGAAACTGTGAAACTGAGAAAGGCTTAAAATGGAGTTCAGGTCACTTTACAGTACAGCTTACCCTGAAAGATTTACCCCATTCAACACTACATGCAACCACAACTCGGGCACCGAGAACTTAAAGTGAGTTAACCCGCCAACCAAGCTGAGACCTTCCTCTTTCCGGTCAGCTACAGGTTTCCACACGCTCCTCCATGAAATGGATCTTCCCATATCCTGCCTCTTTGGCAAATCCTTATTCTTTCAAGCCTCCTCCAGAAGTCTTTGCAGCTGCAAGTCATTGTCTAACCATTGCAGAAATAAGCAGCTTCCTACTCAGTTTCTCGTAGTCTCTAGCTTTCACACCAAACACTATTTCCCCAGCATTTTGGCAATCACTTGAAGGCATTTCAGAAAAATACTATTCATCAGAACTAAAACCATTCCTTCCTTTAATGTTTTCTAACACCATCACCGATGTGCAAAACAGGCAACCCTTTTAGAGCACACACCCTGTTTCCCAGCTGGCATTGATGCAATCTATAAATTACATAATCTTTCAAGGGAACTACAAAGTCCTAGAAAAGGTTGGCACTTAAAATTGAGATAGTCTAGACCCAGATAGCACTGGCCTTTTAGGAACCTATCTTGCAAAATCTGAGTCCAGCTGGCAGGATCAAGTCATTTGAATCCAATGATCTGCTAATTAAACTCAGTCAAAGATACTGTCCTTAAATTAAGATATAGTCTTTCAACAAGTACTAAATGTGTGAATGTTTCTACAAACAAGACACACTGGCATTTCTAAATTGCTACAACTTCAGAGAGCAGCTGATTGCTGACCAGGAATTCACATGGTTACATAGGTGCCCCCCACCAACTACGAAGTGCTGGTCATTAGACACACCAAAGACAGATCTTAGCCAAAATCATGTAGTGTGGCTCATTTTCAGCTGTCTGGGCAAACTGGTTCATGCAGCCCTCTGGGCCAACAAAATAGCTGTCCTGGCCCCAAAAGAACCCATCTGATCCAGGGTCAAAAGTAATCTGGAGAACGGGACCCAGGTTGGCCGTAAAAGTGATAGTGATTTTCCAGAGAACAGGTTTCTTTTTGGTGCATTCCTGCAATATGAATTCCTTCCAGCTGAGGATGGCAGTAAAGAAAAAAAACCCATTGACATCACTATTACTTCCCTAAAAATATATACTTTGAAGGGACAAAAGGAGCAAGGGAAGACACTCAGGTCTACTCTCCTTCTGCTGCCATATGTGTTGGATGCCTGTGGGACACTGTCCCACCTATGGGGTAGTACAGGGTACAAAACTGCACCTCTCTGCTCCCCCTTTAATTTACAGAAAGCACACAAAAGCCAGGGCATTATTCAGCTGCTTTGTCTGGCACATGAGGCCTCTTTCTTTGCAGGGGGGATTGTGCCCAAACCTAGCATTAATATCATGCAATTCTGGGGGTGGGGGTAGTGGGCTGGAGGACATTCAGAGGTGTAAGGAGCAGTTCAAGCTAAACTTTCCATCTCATATACTTCATATATAAGAAACCAAATGTAGAGTTCCACAGGGCGAGGGCCCAGCCCTTAATGCTTTTGGAATGTGCAAGGGATCCTCAGATATCCCCAAATTAATCATAGAGCCACAACAAATAGAAAGCTCCCAGTCTGCACAGCAAGACAGTGGCATCCTCATAATTTAAGACAGTAATTAGAGACACGTGTTCCTCTTTCACCAGTATGACAGTATTGGGCATTAGGGCTATGTGCAAAGCTTCAGTCGCTGATTCGATTTGGCAGAGATTCGGCCCGATTCAGTGGCCTAATCTCTGAATCGAATCAGGAGACACTTTAATCACTCCAGATGGAATCAGAACCCTCTGAATTGATTTGGAGATCTGGATATAGATGAAACTTTAACTGTTTTTTCTATATACCTCAAGGTACCAGGCGTCTCATCAACACTGTGATGCTGGTGTGGATGGAGCATCCCACACAAGCATAGGGGGCTCCCCAGTGCTCTTGGCAGCAGACCCAGAAGTGGACCAGAAGCACTTCTGGTTCACTTCTGGGACCGCTGGGGTGCATGCTGGCTGCCCCTTCCCCACCCCTCATACCTCCTTAGCTTGGCGACTGGTGCTTTCTGGGTCTGGGAGGGCACCCAGGGTCCCCCTGTGGCTGATCGCTGAGCCAGGGGGTGTGGGAGGAGGCCCCCACACACTCCCCAGCAGACCCAGAAGTGGACTGTAAGTACTTCTGGTCCACTTCCAGATTTGCTCCTGAGCATGCGGGGGGCTCCGCCACACTCCTGTGGGATGCTCCATCCACCCCAGCCTTGCAGCGTCCTCAGGAGATGCTTTAGGGTGTGTGTAGACAAAATGGGGCAGTACTCCAGCTGCGGTCTCACCAATGCCGAGTAGAGCTAAGTAGAATCACTTCTTTGTAATGGTTTCGCTTGAGATGCATCAATTGATGCATGCCAGGGTATTGTTGGCCTGCTGGCTACAGCATCACACTGCCAGCTCGTGTTCATACTGTGGTCAATTATTATCCCCAGGTCTGTGATGGCAAGTGGTGGGGGATCTTCACTCCTGCTGCCTGATGAGAGGCAGCAGTTGCACAAGTACCCATATCACGAGTTTTGCCTGTCAGCAGCTAGGGGTGCAGGGCCCCAGAACCCTCCTGCACCATCTCCTTAAGAGCTGGCAGGCTTCATGGCCACAACAGGGCCTAGCAGGCCTGCAGTTTTCACCCCCTGTGCCCCAAGACAGACACAGTCCCACAAGCACCCATGACATGAGTTTTGCCTGTCAGCAGCTAGAGGTGCAGGACCCATATCCAGGCAGACCTGGGTAGGTTAGAGAAGTGGGTGGATCTGAACAGGATGCGGTTCAACAAGGACAAGTTCAGGGTGCTGCACCTAGGGAGAGGGAACCAGCATTATGGTTATAGGTTAGGGGCTGACCCTCTCAGCAGCACAGAGACAGAGAGGGATCTTGGAGTCAGGATTGACTCCAGGATGAATATGAGTTGCCAATGCGATGAAGCAATAGGCAGAGCCAACCACACCCTGTCCTGCATCAACAGGGGCATCAACTAACAGGTCCAGAGAGGTCTTGCTCCCCCTCTATGCAGCGCTGGTCAGGCCGCAGCTGGAGTGCTGTGTCCAGTTCTGGGTGCCGCACTTCAAGAGGGACACGGAGAACCTGGAGAGGTTCCAGAGGAGGCCACTCGTATGGTTGGGGGCCTCCGTGGCCAGCCCTATGAGGAGAGGCTGGGGGACCTGAATCTCTTCAGTCTCCGCAAGAGGAGACTGAGGGGGATCTTGTGGCTGCCTACAACCTTATCAGGGGCCAGCAGCAGGGACTCGGGGAAAGTCTGTTCACCACAGCCCCCCTTGGAGTCACCAGGAACAATGGCCACAAGCTGAGGGAGGAGAGGTTTAGGTTAGATATTAGGAAGAACTACTTCCTTGTAAGGGTGGCCAGAGCCTGGATTAAGCTCCCCAGAGAGGTGGTGCTCTCACCTTCCCTGGAAATCTTCAAGAGGAGACTGGATAGGCACCTGGCTGGGGTCTTATGACCCCTGCCACCCCCAGTGCTCCTTCCTGCCCATGGCAGGGGGTCAGACTCGATGATCTGTCTAGGTCCCTTCCGACTCATTGATTCTATGACCCCAGAAGCCCTGCACCGATCTCCTCAACATCTGGCAGGCTGTGGCCTCAGGAAGGGCTAGCATTCCTGCAGCTTTCACCCTGCTGCACCTTAACACACAGTGTCATCCACGTCATGATTTTTGCTTGTCCGCATCTTGAGGTGCAGTTTTCCCCAAACCCCTGCACCTATCTCCTTGAAACGTGGCAGGCTTTCATGAAGGGGCTACCATTCATGAAAGTTTCATCCACATCAAGCCAGAAATGACAGAGTTATAGTATGTTTCAACCTTGCCCACTATAGTCTATGTGCATTTTGAATCGAAACAAAATTCAAAATGAAAGGGTGTTTCGACTTTCCCCATTATAGCCTATGGGCAAAACGTCAAAACGGTGGCCAAACGGCAAAACTGTTTTGACGAAACAGAAGGGAACAGCTGTTTTGAATTGAAACAAAGTTTGAAGCAGAACACTGTTCCAACAACACGTCGAAACAGAACGCTGCCGTTTCGCACAGCCCTGGTCCCCACTAACAATGTTATGCTCCAAACCTCAGATATTCAAGCCTTTAAACTCTGAAGCTCTTTCTTGTAAATAGTTCTCTACTCAGAGTTAATTTGCCATGACTTTACTCTATCTCCCTCACTAAAGGAGAAGATTATAATTTTTAAGGTTACAATGAGATTGGAAACCTCCTTTCCCTGGAGGTTAGTTTGGAGTCTGCTGATAATAGGTTTGCTTCTGCAAACTTCCACACGCTTCTTAAAAAGTGCGGAGAGTCCTCAATTCCCATTAAAGTCAAGTACCTTGTGGGGGCTGGCCTGATCTGATTCATAGTCAGATACCATATCAGGGTAGGGAGAGTGGATTTTTTCACCTCCCATGTGTTTTCATTTGTCAAAATCATAGAAGTGGTGCCCATGCCTTCTCTAGCTTGTAGTATTTGGTAAAATAGGGAAAGTATCCAATACCTGCCATGCTTAAGCCTTGCATTGTATTAAATACCTGAGGCACCACAAAAAAAAAAAAAAGAACCAACAGCTATCCAAATGTAACTGAATGCAAGATTATCAGTATAGAAGCATTCACACCATCATCTAGTACTAGGAAATACTATCCAGTAACAACCAGTTCAAATAAACAAGACGCAATATTGGAGAGTTATAGATTGGAGGTTACTTTCCTTGCTGTCTTTGAGCTAAAAAAACCAGAAAGAAAAACCTCCTCTTTGCTTTGGAGTTCTGAAGGTTACTAAAAAGAAAAACAAACCACTTTTTATTTCCTTTTGTCAATGTTAAGATCTTAAATTCAGGTCTTCTTTTGGAGTTTAAGCCCATTACAGAGGCTGGTAAACCTGTTGGTTCTCATATCCAGAGAGATTTATAGAGCTGAACCTGGATTTTTTTAGCTTGTCCTGAAAGATCTCTTCATAAACTGCTACATAATTTTCTCTCTGTCTAGGGTAATGGGAAAAGGGGTGAAAACCACATTTTTAGGACAAGAGGTATCTTCTATTATTACTCACATGTTGAATGTTGTGTGAAATACAGTTATAACATTGCCTTCACCATTATGACAGCACCACTCTGCGGCACTGATTCCCCTCACACTTCCTGACTTCATAATTAGCCCCTTCCCTTGAAGTCTGATTTCTAGTCCAGTTAGAAAATGAAAGCCTTTTCTCCTCACCTGCACAAGGGTTGCCACCTCTGGCTAAGCTATTCTGGGAGATGAGATTTCTTTTTTCCCAACATGATGTAATGTCATTAATTGTACTGTTCAACCCATTCACAATATTAATCTCCCGGATTGCTTTCAATAGTCGCCGGGAGATCGATGGCTGGGAGTCTACCGGAATCGGCAATCTGGGAGGGTTGGCAACCGTACCACACATGCCAATAGCCTCCATCCTGTCCATCCAGAAAGACCTCCCCATGTGTCCCATTTCCTCTGCGTTCTACAAACAAAGGTGAGCTTTTTGTACATTTTTTGTAGGCAGTATTCAGGGCATTCTTTCTGAAAAACGCTGCCCCATATTTCAATCTCCAGTCTGTTTCCTTACTTCTATATCCAGCGCGACTCTGTAATCTTTCAAAGTAACAGAACTAACCTGAGACCCAATTGTCCTCTCATTTTCACCAGTGTAATTCCCAAAATTCAGAAGCTATTTAGATTCCTCATCTAGGTCTCTGTGTCATGAGGCCGAGGCGAGAGGGGAATCCTCAAGGGCAGTGAAATCTGATGGTTTTGCCAGTTAGACTGCATTGAACTAGTAATGTAGGGGAGAGACGGAAATCTGGGATTCAGAGCTGAATCCAGACTTCAGTGCGTCTGGCATTCTCACCTAGTGGTTTTTTATAGGAATCTCTCTTTCACTGCTGGAGCAATCTTACTGCCTTTTAAAGGAACCAGTGCAGGGGGAAGGCAACCCATCTCTCCCTCGATCCAGCCCGAGGAAGACGACCCGTTTCCTTTGGGCCAGACTATTTGCTCACATACATCGGTCCTGCAAAGTTAAGGCAGAAGCACCAGAACAGATCCCCCAAGAAAGCTGAGGAACTTCCAGTACTGGAGGTTTAACAATTAGATAAGCATCGTCTAGGATAGCCTAGTATAGATGATCCTGTTGTGAAGGAGGAGGGTGGACTAGATGACCTCTCTAGTGCCCTTCCAGCCTTATTTTCTATTATTCAGTATTATTTTCTATGCCGTTGGTTATTTTCCTCCTAATATTTTGTTTGTTTCTTAATCACCAGCTCAGGAAAAGTCATTACTGAACTGCCTACAGTGATACCCAGATATTTTGCCCCTGAGAGATTATTATTAATTGAAATTGTATTGGTGCATTTGAATACTTCAGCTTATTTTCCCATTTGCCTTTCTTGCATTTGTTAGTGAGGAATTTAAACCAGCTGTGGTGTATTCTGCTCACCAAATTCCATTCACTGCTGACTTTTCATTACAACCTTCCTTTCTAGGCTTTGCTATCCTAAATGATTTTATTTCAGCTGCAAACTGTGTCCCATAGCTGCTTTCACTCAGTTCCTGCTGCACAACATGGGGAAAATAACCTTGGTTCACCGCCAGCCTCATGCCATAATTAAAATGAACCATTCGTTAAATAACTTAAAAATCTGGGTGAAAGCATTAGATAGCTAAGGTACCATAGCTGTGTTGATTCCAAGTAATTGGCAGAAGAAGAAAATTGACCCCAAAGAATACAGTTAAGATACAAGCAGACCGAGAAGGTAGAAAGGGAATCAATTTTAATTACCAGACAGCAAATTCTGATAGTGAAGCAAATGTATTACAGCAATAGGTTTGCAAAATACAATTCATTTTCACAGTGTCATCCACCTAAAATGTAATTAACATAAAAGGTCTGAAATATGTCTTTGAATGAGGACAATTTCCTGTAGCAGCCTTTGAAACAAAGATGTATTTCTGCTTTAATCCTGGATAGAAGATCTTGTTTTAATTTCCATAGAAATGAGATTCTCATCTAGGAGGCAGAGCTGCCTCTAAGTATATTGTAATCCAGACCTTGGCAAGAGGGAGTGGGGAGACTCAGGTTTGAAGAAAATTTAAACAGACTATGAAGAAAATAAATTATTCCCATTATCTGTAAATAAATCGTTTTGGATGGATCTTTCTTTCTTCCTTCACTCCCTTTTTGCTGCTGCTGTGTCTTAGTGTGCTTACCTATGAAGATAGCAGCAGCTGCCGTTTAGAAACAACCTTCTCTGCCTATTTGAGTTGAACCATCTTTCAACATCCATCAGTACCATCTTCAGGAACAAGGATCTTTCAGCCTTCTGCAATTCCACAGCAGACTGCTCCCAATGTTTCAGTCAAACCGTTCTCAAGGGAGCAGTTTGATTTCTCATTTAACATGTGCCATGAACCACTCTCTCAGATTTGGATTATAATACAGTACGTCGCTGATGCCTAGCTAGAATTTCATTTCTATGGAGATTGGATTGGACTGTACACGCAGGAATAAAATACACAAACTACTGCGTTTGTGCTTTCAAGGACTTCAGGACATTTGTATCTTCTTGCTGTCAGCTGATAATTCAGAAGCTCATGTTTATTGCATTTTCTGTAACACTTTCGAAACAGACTCTTTGCTTCACTGTCTTCATTAACTCCATAGTAATTAAAAACTGAACTTTATTCTAGTTTGCCTTGAGGGTTCTTTTGGCTTGTTTATTTATTTATTTAACTTGTAACACTGGGTGCGAGTTGTGCTTTATTTGCATTTTGTACAAACCTGGGCAAACATCCAGCTTTGAATCAGGACCCAAGGTGCTGGGAGGCACCACAAGCAAAAGGCCGCATTCCAAGACCAAGATAGCTTTTGAAATTTATGTTTCATTTCTTTCCTTCTGCAAGACTTTCTCCATGAAGCAGAAATAATTCAGGGTACAAAGATCACCTCCTTTCTACTAAGCGAGGGAAATGAAAAAAAAAAATGGGAAAGAGCATAACTAAAAATAACAGCTCTCTCTTTAAAGCTTGATGAACTGCTGTTAACTAAGTCCAAAACTTTAAACTGGAAAGATATATTTTTCCAGATATCCCAACCACCAAATTACAGTGCCAGTGGATAATCATTCTAATTTAGGATATCAAAAGCTTGAAACTGCAGAGATCCAATCCAGCAAAGTACTTGTGTGGACCCATTACTGTGTCTGAGATTGCTGATGTTTCAAGTAAAAACACATGTGAGGACTACAGTGCTCAGCATTTTGCAAGACTGAGTGATGCCTTTAGCAACTGAGTGATACTGAATTTAAGAATATGAAATATACTGGTATAAATTTGGTCCTGGGTATGATGGTAAACTGCATCCAAGGGCCTGGTTGGCAATGTGGTGGGGCTACTCATGGTGGGGTACCTCCTATAAAATACTAGGTCTGTGAGAAATTGCGCCAGGTGTTTTGTTTCAAAGCTGTTTCGATGCAGGGCCTAAATGACATGGGTTTGTGTAAGCAGAGTAGTTTAGATCAGAACGCACACGTTCGCCCTTTGTGGGGAGGGGGCGCAAATCTTAGATCAGGTTCCACCATTTTTAAACAAGTCTGCGTGCGCCCAACTTCTGTTCTGTTACAGGTATAGACTGATCTCCGATCACCTATACTGGTAAAAGTATAATATCTGTACATGGCCATAGGGACCAAATCCTGTTCTACCTTGAGGAGTCTTACGGTGCAGACTGAAGTGCAGATCCCTGCTGTAACTGAGAGCATTTTGCAGAAAGCAATCTGAGTCGCAACAATCCCCGGGTCTGGGTCTACCAATCACTTCACTGTTGATTCCAGGGGGAGGGGAATCTAGCTGCTGGTTGCAAGCCTACAGCTGATTACCCCTAGCAACAGCCCCTCCTTCCTCCCAGCCTGCCCCTGTTTTCAGACTGGGAGGGGGGAAAGGGAGCAGAGGGAGCTCATTTTAGGGGTTTCCCAGCCAGCATTAGAGGGTGGGGGGGGTTAATTGGAGCCCCTCCACCTTGGGGGAAGCTCCAATACACCCATCCTACACTCGAGCAGGGGCTGAAAACGCCCCAGACTGAACTCCCCCCACTCCCTTTCTGCCCTCCCATTCTGAAAACAGCAATAGGCTGGGAGGCAGCGCAGACACAAGTTACAGAGGATGCTCTGTTTTGAAACGTCTTGATCTGAACCCTCATTCTGCAGCCAGATCAAGCTAAAATTGTCACCTCTGTCTGCACCCTTAAATGCTACTTACATATCCAAGTGTAGCCAATCAAAGGAATTTCTGGCTGCAAGGACCATCCGTATTGGGAATGCTATGTGATTTGGCATGTCCTTTTGAGTGCCAACTTGTGTCACTGGCTAAAATAGTTTTTGGTGACTGGGGAGCACTCAGATAGCTTATATGGCCGCCTCTTTTCTCCCTCACTATATGAGGCAAACCTACACATCAAATCCTGCACAAAGCAGTGCTTAGCTATACTGAACCTCAGGAGGGGAGTCAGGGATACTTATGGCAAGGGATGCTGGAAAGAGTTGTTTAATGGCATTAGATCTACTATATATACCCAGAAGAGCATTAAATCTATTGTAGATCCCATTTGTTCTGTGTGGATGCAAGTATGTATACTCGGGAAAAGAGTGATTGTAAACTAAAACCCTCTAATGCTGGTACATAATTGACCTGTTGAGTTGGCATGAGAAATTAGCTTTGTACAACTGAGTATAATTTATTTATTGTAGGAGATGGTTTTAATTTCTTATCATGTCTAATGCCAGCTGTGAGTAACAAGGAGTTCAGAGGAATAAATTTTATCTTTGATGCACCATAGGAAGAAATGTTATCTTTCTTATTGTGTGTTTGAACCTTTTGATCATTGAGGAAGTCGGCACCCAATAAAACTCCAGTACTTAAAAAAAAGAAGATGGATTAATATTTCATCATTCTGAGGCACCCCACTGCTTACTCAGACAAGCACATTAGGTTTAATAGGAGGTGACTTTATTGCTACATAACGGTATGGTACAAAGTATTAAAAAAATAATTGAAAATCCATTATATGCAATAGCCTGTATAAAATCAGGTATGATGCTTATCCTGTCAGACAGCACTTAACAGACCATTCATCTGAAAATGAGTGGCCAGGTTCTACAAAAAAAAAAAAAAAAACCTAACAGGACAACAGTACATTCAACACAAATGTATCTCATTCTGAACACCTACCCAGAGCAGTAAAACCCAAAAAAGTATCACATAACTTTTCTTTCAATCCATCCGTTCAGTATAAAACCCACTCTGCAGCTCAGGGCATGAAATTGTTTTGGGTCAGCCAGAAGTCCACTGGTAATGTAATAAGTTCACCTGCCAAAGAAATCTGGCTGAGTTCATCTGGTTCAGTCACTGTGAGGCGTAACAAATCCCCAACTTCACCAAACTTGTAGTTGAAGAACTGATGGAAACCTCTGACAGCTGTGGAGGAAAGGTTTGTAATCACAACAGTAGAAGAACACCAAGAAGAAGAAACTGGGGAGGAGAAATCTTAAAGATTATGAAAAGAAGTAAAAACAAAAAATTCTCCTTACCCATGCAATATCATCATCTGCCAATTCCAGCAGACCTGCAGCTATCATAGGAAATACAAAATCTAGTGATCAGTCTAAGTTTGTTGCTGCAGAGCAGTGAGGACCCTGCTGAAGTGTTAAGCTTGCTAACAAATATTGTCTTGAGAAGCAGTCACCTGTAGGTCGGAAGGTTTTGAAGTTGCTGCACAGGCCGTGGCAACTTCAGCCACTTTAATGAGTGGAGGTGTGACACGCTCATTGCCACAGGGGCAGCCATGACACCCCCTAGTGGCTTTGCTGCTCCTGTCTGGCTCCAACTCTAATGTCACCCTCCCTAGATTACTCACCCACCAAGCCTTGTTCTTAATATTATAGGTTGATTCAGGGAGGCTTCTGATAGGCCTTAGAATGATCCCTAATCCCAGTGGGTCTTCCTGGCCTCAACCCATCGGTCAAGCCTGATAGGTCCTTTTTGCCTTAAAGGCAAATTGTGGAGCTCCTTTTCCTCCCCTACACCACACCCCAAGCCTCACAGATGTTACTATAACTTCATTTCCTTCTTTTAGGGCTTCAGCCTCCTCAGTCTCCACTACTTTAATCTCATTAGGCCTCCAAATAGCCTCACTTGCTTGCAATTCATGCTTTAGTTTACCCCACAATAACTTGTTTGTGTAGCTATACCCTAACAGATGCAGAAAACTAGTGCAGAACCAGAACAGCTCTCATGTCTCTTGAATCCCTCTATATTGTCTTAAGTACAAGACTAAGTTCTGTTGCATTAGCAATATTCTTCTGCACATAATTCCCACCTGTTTTTTTAAAGAAAAAGAAAATGCTCTCAAGTGTATTTCCTCTCCCCTAACTCTTAAAAATGACTGTTTAGGAAATCTTTGCCCCAGGCCAAACCCTCTTACATAGGCATTCTGAAAGGTCAATTTAAACCGTAGCAAAAAGTACAAACCTTTCCACCCAGAACAAAAACAAACATTAATAGCAGATGTGCACTCAGATCAACGTTCTTCTTTCATTGATCAATCACACCTTGTATCAAAGGGCTTATTGAAAACCAATCCAAACCTAATGAGCTAATGATTACTAGAACACATAGCTCTCTTGTAGGAAAACATAAAGAAAACCCGCTGCATTTAGTGTGTTGAATGCAAGCACATTGTGACTCAGTCATTTAGTAAGGTCCCTGCTCAGTATGACTAATATGAATGAAATATTAGACTAGCAGGTGCTGCTTTGCTCTGTTAAATCTTTAGAAAATTCAATTTAGTAGTTAAAATAAACAAAGAACACATTTGGTCCCCCTGACAAACGCTTGCATGTTTTTCTTGCTAAATCATGGGTTTACATATCTATTGAGGAAAAGATACTTAAATATGGACACACGAGGATTGATGATTATGCAGATCATTTAGAGGCAAATGTAGTGGAACAAATCCCTCCATGTATAATGACATAAGAGCAAGGATCTCTGCTGTGGATTCTTTTGCCGCTTATCTAAGGGCAAGTTTTACATAAGGGTGACAATATTTCTTCAGTACATTAACCATAATAATGTTTCAGTTAAGATTGTGTATGTACCCTTTTCCAATAATTTGTTCTTTAACTAAAATCCTAGGGACAATTCCCAATGGGACAAATCAGTATAGCTCCAAGAACCAAAAAAGCTACCTTGGTTTACAATAAGTGACAAACTTCCCCTCTCTTTATTATGAACATAAGGAAATGCCTGCTGTATTTCTATGGGTTCCCCATTCTCCTTCTATACGTTCCACCTACAATTGCTACTAGATGGCAACCTTCACTTTCTGTTTTAGAGCCTAAACCTGTAAGCTCTCAACTATATCAATACCTTTACTCACATGATTAATCAAGGTCTGGGCATTGTCTCCAATTCAATGATACTATTGTTTATGTAGTTGATTATCTGCAATTCTGTAGGCTTTGAATTCCACTGGTCCTGAAGGAAGCTTCTTCTGAAGAATAAACACATGAAACAAGAACTAATCGTTCATCAAGGACAGTCAACCCACTGCTCAGGAGATCTCCCTTAGGAGTGGTAACACATCATGACTTCAGGAATATCATAGTTCCTGTCCTTCTAAGAATAATATTTGAATATTGGAAGGCCCAAACCAGGAACTGTTATGAGTAGCTGCTATCCTACTTTGCTGTACCCAGTCTTGTATCCCCAAATCAACTACAGTATAACCTCATAAATGCGGCATGCTCGGGACTGAGCAATTGCCAGAAATTTGAAAATGTCAGATTTTTTTAACCGGTGCATTGGCTGGTCATGGAGCGGGGGGCAGGGGGAAAGTAGCAGCTGGTCCCAGAGCAGTGGTCACATGCGGAGTGGAAGCACAGGGTGGTGAATGGCAGCAGCAGGCACCGCATACAAGCTTCCCCCTCTGCATCCAGTAGTGCAGGGGAGAGCAGCGGCAGGTCCTGGAGTGGCGAGGGAAATTGCTAGATTTTTGATGATTCTGAATTTTTGGTATCTGGATTTATAAGGTTATACTGTATGAATATCTCTTTGGAAACAAGCATATAAACTAGTTCCAATCCCTCATAAATTTTAGGAAGGGCAGATTCACATCCAGATCAGAACTCCAAGACATGGGCCTAAGCTCATGACAGCTTGAGTCTTCTGATCTGCAAATTGGCTAGGAAGCCACATCCAGAGAGTGGTGGTGGATGGGTCATATTCAACCTGGAGGGAGGTGGGCAGTAGAGTCCCCCAGGGTTCGGTCCTCAGGCTTGTACTGTTCAATTTCTTTATCAGCGACTTGGACGAGGGGGTGAAAAGCACCCTGTTCAAATTCGCTGATGACACCAAGATTTGGGGTGTGGTGGGTACACTAGAAGGAAGGGACAGGATACAGTTGGACCGGGACAGGTTACAGGGCTGGGAAAATGTGAATAAGATGGGATTCAATACTGACAAGTGTAGGGTACTGCACTTGGGCAGGAAGAACCAGCAACGTACCTACAGGCTGGGGAACTCCCTTCTCGAAAGCACAGTGGCAGAAAGAGATCTTGGAGTCATTCTCAATTCCAAAATGAATTTGGGCCACCAATGTGAGGACGTGGTCAGCAAGGCTAACCACACTTTGTCATGTATCCACAGATGCATCACGAGCAGGTCCAAGGAGGTGATCCTCCCCCTCTATGCAACATTGGTCAGGCCACAGTTGGAGTAGTCCATCCAGTTCTGGTCACTGCACTTCAGGAGGGATGAGGACAACATGGAGAGGGTCCAAAGGAGGGCCACTTGCATGATCAGGGGGCAGCAGGGCAGGCCCTACAAAGAGAGGCTAAGGGATCTAAACCTGTTCAGCCTTCACAAGAAAAGGCTGAGAGGGGATCTAGTGGCCGTCCATAAACTTACCAGGGGAGACTAGAGGGGATTGGGTGAGATCCTGTTCCCCCAATCACCCCTGGGAGTAACAAGAAACAACAGCCATAAGTTGACTGAGAGTAGGTTCAGGCTAGACATCAGGAGGCACTACTTCACAGTCAGGGCAGCCAGGATCTGGAACCAGCTTCCAAGGCAAGTGGTGCTGGCTCCTACTGTAGGGGTCTTTAAATGGAGCCTTGATAACTACCTAGCTGGGGTCATATGAGCCTTGTATTCATTCCTGCCCAGGCCAGGGGGTTGGACTAGATGATCTGCTCAGGTCCCCTCCAACCCTACTTCTATGAATTTATGAATCCCCATGTCAATGAAACTCTCATTTTGCCAGGCACTTATCTGACAGTCTTAACTATCTATCTATCACATATTTTCTATGTATGGCTCTTTCTATCCATATATATTCTTGTAACCAGTAGAGCAACAGAATAAGCATTCTAATAAAAATCCTGATAAAGTAACAGATAAAAATATACTCAATATCAAAATACATTAATTCTTGTGTTTTAGTGTATGCCAAGCGAATACAGATTTTGCTATGTAGCAAACATTGAGTAAAATTTCTTATGTAAGAATTTTTACTTTGAAATTATAAGGCCATAGTCAAAGGAGATGCATCCATTTACAACAGCTAAGAATTTGACCCATATCAACATTCATGTGAGGCAGGCCAACTTCTGAAGAGAATGCTATCTATGAATTTTAATCGTTGTTTTTATAAGTAGCATGGCTACATTCAAAATTAACAAAACATCTGCTTTACAATTTGAAAAAGCCCTGATTCATACCTGTTGAGTTCAACTGAATTTCTTACCTCTTTATCTATAGCTTTGTAGAATGGTTCTCCAGAGATTTTAGCTGTAATTAATACTTCTCTTCTTGCCCTGACCCAGTTTTCCACTGAAAATCAGCCTTGCCTGAGCTTACCTCAGAGATTCAAGCCTAAAAGCTCTCCAAATCTCTACTAAAACCTCGTACATTTCTCAGCAGTGAGATTTAAGGTTTTTCCTCACTCCAGAAAGCCAGAGCTGTAGTTTTTCACATGTAATGATTTAATCATTTCTATTGTACTGAAATATATTTAAGCGGTTTCAAGGTTTTCCACCAGTTCTCGCAGGATCTATATACAGACATTATTTATTTCTTATAGACATCTACCTCTCATATGCCAGACTGTGTGACTGGCTATCATATAGTTATAGAAGTGCTTCTACTAAAAATCAATGGATTTGTTTGCATAAACATTAACAATTTGAGAAGGAGTTCCAAAGCTGGCTCTAAGAAGGTACAAGCCATGGAATATATCCTTCTGTCAATCACACCAGAACAATTTCATTGATCCAAGTAGAGTCCCTGTGCCACTAATGACAAAGGCATTTGTCTATATGTATTTGTTCCTCTGGATTAGGGTTTTCTCTCTACAGTACAGTGTGTTGCATTATTAAGCCAAGGCACTTCTTCCACCATATTTATAAAGCATTCATATTTTCTGCAATGCAAGAGTTCAATAGCCTATCAAATGATTTAAGACTAGAAAAGAATTAAAAAAAGAGGAATGCCAGAAGGAACTTATCAAGCTATAGCAAAAGAATGGCAGATGATATTAATTATTGACAGGTATAGTTTCATAGTTTCTAGGGTCGGAAGGGACCTGAGCAGATCATCTAGTCCGACCTCCTGCCATGGCAGGAAAGAAAGAATACTGGGGTCAAACGACCCCAGCAAGATGTGGATCTAACCTCCTCTTAAAAACCCCCAGGGTAGGAGCCTGCACCACTTCTCTTGGAAGCTGGTTCCAGACCCTGGCCGCCCTGACTGTGAAGTAGCGCCTCCTGATATCTAACCTAACCTACCCTCTGCCAGCTTGTAACCGTTATTCCTGGTCACCCTTGGCAGTGCTCGGGGGAACAGGGACTCCCCCAATGCCTGCTGGTCCCCCCTGACTAGTTTATAACGGGCCACTAGATTCCCCCTTAGCCTTCTCTTTTGGAGGCTGAACAGGTTCAGGTCTCATAGCCTCTCCTCATAGGGCCTGCCCTGTTGTCCCCAATCATACGAGTGGCCTCCTCTGGACACTCTCCATGCAGTCGACATCCCTCCTGAAGTGCATCGCCCAGAACTGGACACAGTACTCCAACTGCGGCCTGACCAGTGCTGCATGGAGGGGGAGGATCACCTCTTTGGGCCTGCTTAAGATGCATCTGTGGATGCATGACAAGGTGCAGTTGGCCTTCCTAACTGCCTCCCCACACTGCTGGCCCATGCTAATCTTGGAGTCAATGATGACCTCAAGATCCTTTTCCGCTTGCATGCTGACAAGAGGGGAGTTCCCTAACCTGTAGGTATGGTGCCAGTTGTTCCTCCCCAGGTGCATCATCTTGCTCTTGTCTGTGTTGAAACCCATCCTATTCTCGTCCGCCCACCCTTGTAACCTGTCTAGGTCTGATTGTAGCCTGTTGCATCCTTCCAGTGTGCCCACATCCCCCCACATCTTAGTATCATCAGCAAATTTGAACAGGGTGCTTTTTACCCCCTCATCCAAATCGCTGATGAAGATGTTGAACAGCGCGGGCCCGAGGACCGAGCCCTGGGGGACCCCACTGCCCACGTCCTTCCAGGTTGAGAAGGACCCATCCACTACCACCATCTGGGTGCGGCCCACCAGCCAGTCGGCGACGCATTTGACTGTGTGGGTGTCTACGCCACAGCCCCCAAGTTTCTTAATGAGAACAGGGTGAGAGACAGTGTCAAAAGCCTTCCGGAAGTCCAGGAAGACTATATCCACTGCTACCCCTGCGTCTAATGATCTGGTGATCTGATCATAAAAGGCCACCATGTTGGTCTGACAGGACCTTCCACTGATGAACCCGTGTTGGTTGCCCCTAAGCATGCAGTCCCCTGCTGGCCCCTCCTGGATGTGTGCCAGCATAATTTTCTCAAACAGCTTGCCTAGGATCAAGATAAGACTAACCGGCCTATAGTTTCCCGGGTCCTCCTTCCTCCCTTTTTTGAAGATGGGAACCACGTTGGTCCTCTTCCAGTCCTCCAGTACCTCACCAGAGCACCACGAGTGCTCATAAAGTTGTGCCAGGGGACTTGCAATGACCTTGGCCAGTTCCTTTAGAACTCTAGTGTGGAGATCATCCGGTCCGGCTGACTTGAATACGTCCAACCCCTCGTGAAGATCCCTAACTAAATCCTCGCTAACCCATGGCCAAGGTGTGCCTCCCCCTCCGCCCAAGGGGGGCCCAGCAGGGAGGTGGCTGTTCTGGTCCGTTCTTAGGAAGACGGAGGCAAAGAAATCGTTAAACATGTTAGCCTTGCCTTCTGGTGTGATGACCAAATTTCCCAACGCGTCCTGCAAGGGCCCCACATTACCCGGGACCTTCTTTTTACCCCCTATGTATTTAAAAAAGGACTTCTTATTGTCCTTAATCTGGGAAGCTAGTCCCAGTTCCATCTCTGCCTTGGCCTTCCTAAATACCCCTACATCCCCGAGCAACTACAGAATAGTCCTCCCTGGTGATGACCCCTTCTTTCCATTGGGTGTAAGCCTCCTTTTTAGCAAGGAGACATTCCCGGATGCTTTTGGTGAGCCATGGAGGCTTGTGTGCTCTCCTGCTCCCTTTGATCCTCGTTGGGATTACCTTCCTTTGGGCTTGGAGGATCGTCTCCTTAAGGAGCGACCACTCTCCTTGGACACCTGGCTCCCCTCCCCCCCGGGACCTCAGCACTTCTCCAACTATCCTCCTTAGCTCGTTGAAGTCTGCCCTCCTAAAATCTAGGGCCGCTGCCTTGCTGCATGCCTTTGCCACCTTGCACTGGATGGTGAATTCCAGCAGGCAATGATCGCTGTCGCCCAGGTGGTCGAGCACCCACAGCCCCCTCACCAGGTCATCACCCGTGGCCAGCACTAGGACCAACAAGACATCCCCCTTGGTGGGGCTGTGCACCTCCTGGGTTAGATGGAGGTCGTGCACTCTGTCTAAGAACCTGCATGAATGATCTGACCTGGCTGACTGCTCTTCCCAGCAGATGTCCGGGAAGTTCAGGTCCCCCATGACTACCACATCCTTAGCCTTCACTACCTCTGTGAGCTGACCCAAGAAATCCTTGTCAAGCTCCTCTCCCTGGTTGGGAGGTCTGTAGTAGACTCCCACCGTTAAGTCTCTTTCCCCTCGACTGCCTTGTACGCTAACCCAAAGCACTTCAGAGTGCCCCTCCCCTGACTCCTTGCTAATTGACGAGGATGTGTATTCCTCCTTAATATAGAGTGCCATGCCCCCACCTCTCTTTCCTATCCTGTCCCTCCTGTACAGCCTATAGCCCTTGACATTCACCGCCCAATCATGCGTTGAGTCCCACCATGTTTCCATAATCCCCACTATGTCTGGGCTGGTGTCAGCCAGCAGGAGGGTGAGTTCCTCGTGCTTGCTACCCATACTACGAGCGTTTGTGTAGAGGCATTTGAGGCCTCCTGTGGATGTGTGTACTGACCCCCTAGTCCCAGCATTACCCTGGCCCCTATCTCTTACCTTTTTATTCGCTTTGCTCGTTGGGCTGGGCTGGGCTGTAGTTGTGGGTGCTGTTTGGTCTGGCAGTCTGATGTTTCCTCCGCCTTCATCTTCCCCTTCCACCGACGAGCCTAGTTTAAAGCCCACTGGAGGAGGTCCGCCAACCTAGAAGAGAACACACGCTTACCTTTAGGGGAAAGGTGGAGCCCATCCCAGCATGTCTCTCGTCGTGATGTGTGTGTATGACATAACACACACTAGAAGAAATATTTGAAACAACTTGTACACATCATTGCCTTCTACACAGAATGCACTGGGGAAGAAGAACAGGGATCACGTTTTCCGAAGCGTGTAAGTGACTTAGGATAAGTCCGCTATTCTAAATGGGCTTAAAAGCTTAGGAGTATGCTGCAACTTCCAGAGACGCTTCTCCCAGTCCCACTGGTACAGGTTTCCAGTGAATAAGACCAAATAGGAACCAAATAGACTTTATTCACGGTTGGTTGGCTGGTTAGTCCACAGCAGTGGGATTGGGCGAAGTGTAACAGAACATTAGTGTAGTCCATGGCTTTATAAGTTACTAGAGATGAGGTGGAGCTTTATAGCACATCAAATGCTCTGCAGATACTCTGATTCCTTGGTAAAAGGAAGCTAGACACTTAGTCCCTGCAGGTAAGGAAAACAGGCACTTCAGCCGTTACTGCAGAGTAAGTGATATGCTGTAAGGGCCTACCCTCCTTCACCTCGCAGTTACTTGTTCATTTGCCTATATCCTAAGTCTCATTTAAGATTAATTGCACTTAGGTTCCCAAGTACCTACATTCATTTTTATCACATTCCTAAGGGAAATTATTCAGGAATGTGTGTTCAGAAATCACCGTATATTTCACTTAATTTTACTTTGAAAATGAACTGTACTAAACTGGAAGAATGTTCTTATTTAAGAGTAAGAGTATCCCCATACAAAGTTATTCAGCAATAACTACTGCACTTTAAATTCACACTCCACCTTAATCTGAAGCAATTTTCAAGTATACAGACGATTCACTTGCACATTTTTTTAAATCTGCATATCATTGTGGACAGGTCAATGGAAACTTCAATTATTTCCTAATTGCTCCTGACAAGGATTCCTGTGCCTTTCTCTGAATTATCTGTACTAACCATTGTCAAAAGCAGGACACTGCTTGTGTGTCAATTCATGCAAATCTTCCTTCTATAGGACAGTAGGAATTTTGCTGGAACTCAGACTGCTCAGAATCCAAACAGGTACAGTGTCTGTCCAAATCTCTTCACCCAAGTCTGTGCAACTGTTTTGGAAGGATCACATCCAGGTGAATGAGCTATTTATTCTCCAAGCAAGCCAAGTTATAAACCATTTTCTCTTCATCTTGACACCATTAGTATGGCAGTTTAGACATGGAAATGAACTGAGACCTGCCCCTCCAACGTATTTCAAGGTACAACCACAAGTAGCATAACTTCTCTGTAAGTAAGTATTTTAGATATGAACAATTTCTATTAGATTGTATAGTCATGTTAATTTAGTAGAAAACACATGGCAATTGCAAATCCATTTCTGCACATATGATTACTTATATTTATAATGAAAATGATGCCCTGGTTGTTTACTTTCCAGGAGGGCTGTGTAAAGCTTTGGTCTCTGATTTGATTTGACAGACATTTGGTTTGATTCAGAGGCCAAATCTTTTAATCCAAATCAAATCAGAGGTCCCACTCCTGTGGGACACTCCATGCACCCCAGCATCACAGCGATCATGAGCTGCACTGTTACCTTCAGGTATATAGAAAAAAGTTTTAAAGCTGTGTCTACATCTGAATCAGCTTTGAATCTTCAGATTCGGATTCGGCGAATCAAATCAGGGACAGTGCTCTGAATCGGAATTGAATAGGCCCCACTTCACACACCCCTACTTTCCAGCGAATACCACTATGCTTTGCCCCTACACTGGGGCGAAGTGACTACAAAATGCTGATAAATATAACTCATCCACTCACACCAACAGGATCAATTTACACTCATTTTGCCCAGGTGTACATGGCTATACAAGGAAAATCAGACCCAATTTATTCATTTCCTAGTTTAAACCAATTTAGAACCTGCCCCAGGTGCAGGCTGTTTTGGACAAATAGCATGTAAAAACTTTCAGATCCTCTCCTGTCAAACACTGGCACAATACAAAGATGGCTCCAAATCATGAAGACGTTGTGAAAAGATCTATACCTTTTCATTAACTCTTTCACAGAATTCTGAGTTACCAGATAATTTTGGAGGAAACAAAACTTATTCCACATTTCTGAAGGCTGGAAATCTTTTGTGGAAGACATAAATATTAGGGGGCTTAATTCAGGCCTGTTCTGCCGGGTGCTATGGGAACACATATAAACCAACTCTGGAGATCCTTCCCATAAACTCTGCAGTCTAAGTACATAATGGTAGACATCAGGTAGCTTCAGTGGAGACGGGGAAGTAAAAAATGACAATGAAGACCTTATTAGCCTAGTAAACAGCAGTCACACCTGCTGAGCCATCACTAGGGCTTTGTCAGTTTTTCAAATGGAGGGGACTCAAAAGCTGGATGTGAACAACAGCTAAAAGGTAAAGAAGTGCCATTGAGGCCTACTGGGGCAGCAGAGGCAGGGATCCATTTTTCCTTTAACCTTAGTCCAAGAAGTTGATATTGTCAGAACCACACTCCATTTGCCTTTATCCCCAGGTAGCTCCCAATACTTATTGGACAGTAGGCTGGGTAGACCTCAGGACAATGCTGGAAGTAGAAACAATGAGAGGAAACCCACTGCCCACACTTCAGATCAAGCCCAGGTTTTCCCAGTCCATAGCCTAACAACTGAGCTATGTGACTCTCTTGACAGCAATGTAGTGACTTTAAAATATGTTCCTCCTTAGTTCATGAACCAACATCACCCAGTTTTCAAAGAGGAGGAAGGGGATAGCTGAGATGGTTTTGTCCTTTTATTTTACTCTTTGACAATATATTTCCATAATAAAAAATATTTGTAGGATAAAGATTCCAATATCTTGAGGTGTATGTATATGCTTCATAGAATAATATTCTAAATTGTCTAGAAGGGTTGGTGTTGTCACTGGATTTATGACCCAGATATTTTATTCCAGGTGGACTCAGACCCCCAGACTGACCACAACCCTTCCATTCAATAGTCCATTTGGTATTTTATTGATACACAATGATACCGGGTAAGAGTAATGCAAACAATTCTATATCTACTAGTCCTAGAGCTGTCATCAGAGTGAGCGTATGTCTGGCCAGTACACAAGCTTCACTCTGAGGTTTGCTTTTGAATGTCAGGTGTCAGCAGCCTGGAGGTTGGAGGTCAAGCACCTGCCCTCCTCCAAGTGGGGACAGCGAGACAGGCTGCTGGTGTGCCCTGTGTCCATGGTGGCCTCGGGTTCCCCTCCTGGGGCCACTTTGCTTCTTTAAAATCCCTCTTTTTGTATCCTTTGTATCCTTGTATCTTTTTCTATCCTTTTCTCCTCCTGTGGTGTCTTTTCACCTTAGGCATCACTTATTGGTGTCTCTGGGATCATCAGCATATTCCTTTGTTTCACAAACCCATCATCCTAATTTGGGTTTCCTAATCCACACATCCTTAATTTGGGCTTTCCTAGTCTTCTCCTAATTTTGTTTGTTCCCCAAAACTGGAAAGCCCAAGGGCCCTGAAATTGGGCACTGTGACCTGGTGTCACCTTATCTTATATTATGGAACAGTGTAGTACATCCCTTCAGTTTCCTAGCCTGAGAGTGTCTGCTCACTGCTTGCCCATAGTAGACACAGTGGGCCTTGGAGGAAACCCTCATCACAAACAGGCTTTTTAGAAATCAGTTAACCCTTGCTGTTGCCCTGGACCATTATTCTAATGCATATCTACTTTACTGATAGCCAATTCCCGCCCCCCTCTAAATACCCATTTTCTAGCCACCAGTTGGCAGTACCTCTATTATCATCCACACATTTTATGAATAACTGTAGTCTCAAAAAAACCTTTAAGTAAACTAGCTGATGCATTAAATATCACTTAAAATCAGGAAACATTACTGGCTTATTTAAAAAAAAATAAAAACCTAAAAAACTGTAGTGACTTGGAGTAGAGAGAAGCAAGGAAAGGGTCAAAATACCTGAAGTAGTTAATCATGAACTGGCTGCAGCTGGAGTACTGCATCCAGTTTTGGGCATTGCACTTCAGGAGGAGTGTGAAGGCCTGGAAAGTTTTCAGAGGAGGGCCACTCATCTGGTGAAAGGCCTACAGAAAACCCTATATGGACCAATTGGGAGACCTGAACCTTTTCAGCCTCCACAAGAGGAGGCTGAGAGGTGATCTTGTGGCCACCTACAAACTCCTCAGGGAGGCCAGCAAGAAAGAGGGGATACAATGTTTACCAGGGCACTTGTCGGGGTAACTAGAAATAATGGCCACAAACTGGAAGAGAACAAATTCAGATTAGACATCAGGAAAAAATTCTTACAGTGAGGGTTGCCAACATATGGAATAAGCTTCCAACAGAGGTGGTGTTGTCCCCTTCCTTGGAGGTATTTAAAAGAAGATTGGACAGACACCTGGCTGGGGTCATCTGACCCCAGCACTCATTCCTGCCCAGGGCAGGAGGTCAGACTCGATGATCTAGTAGGTCCCCTAACATCTATAAAAATAAAGGACAAAACTATTTAGACTTGTACTCTTCGTCTTAAGCAAGGTCAGGAAAGCAAACAAGTTTACAATGGGTTTAAATGCTAATATTCAACAAGATCATGATTGATTCCAAGATTTAGATGCAAAACCTCATTTGTTGTGGTGCTTTCAGAACAGCTGTTTAAACCATAGCATGGTCTTTGATAGTTTGATCAATACTAGTTTAAGTAAAGATAAAACTTGCTGCACAAAAAGTCAATTTTGTACACAAAGAGGTGATTTCAGGAGTTTTCTAAACAATTTTTACTACAATAAAAGTGTTTTACTTCTCCACTTCAGGATAGATCGATTGTTAGACATATACCATCTGGTTTTTTTTCTGAGAAGCAGGCCAGAAAATATATATAAAACTACACAGTAAGATTGAACAATAATGAAATGAAGCTTACAATAAGACCGATCAAGGGCTGTGTGACAGAATTACTTTTAGGGCAACATATTTTATCTAACTCGGAGCTGCCTCAGTATCAGCTTGTGGATGCTATGTAGCTCTTCTAGTTTTGCCTTTGATATTGTGCTGCAGACCTAAACTGGTCAACATATAAAAACATGAGACAAAAGGGATTTTTTTTTAACAGAATAAAGATATTTGATACCTAAAACACAGAGAGAGAAGGGTGTAACCTCCATGAAGAAATCTTAGGTCCCAAATAGTTTTAAAAACATGCAGAATTGCAGGCCAAGTGCAATGACATTTATTTCCTAAAATAAATTACCATTCTCCAGTAGATATCCCCATCCAGGACCACAGTACAGATGGCAGAAGGAAGGTTGTGTGTGGAAGCTGTTGTTCTTCCCCTTCTTCCCATCCATTGAAACTGTTCTTCAAGACCTGTCACCTGTTCCTGTTTTGGGTTATTACTGGCAATATCAACAGTCTTGTGTTGTTCGTGGTGTCTTTTGAATGAGGTATTAGCAGATGTCCTCACCTTCTGAGGTGGCAAAGACCCCACATCACTTTCTGAGAAAGCAGACATGTTATTCTAGTTTTCAGCTCATGTGAGCTTCCCCTTCAGTTTCCGATGACTAAGGGATTATTTACTATCCCCAAATGTTGTGAGGTTTTGCAGCAAACTCTTTAGCGGGTATCACATTTCATCTTAATTTACAATTCAAGTGGCCCTCATTCAAAGGTGGTCACTCATTTTAATCAGAGAATTACCTCTGTACTACACAAGCCTGGTTTCCCCTTGCTTTTCTAGCTGAGAATTGTGAGTTTGTAACAGGCTTATGGAATCAAGGCAAGGAAGTTATCAGCAGAGGTATTTAGACAAAAGGAACAAACCCCAGAACATTTTTAAGTTTCTTGCATGATGATTCTCTCTCTCTCTCCTATTTTGGATATTTATCTGTTAGTGTTCCCCATATTTGGGCCTTCACATGTTGAGAGGTGAGTGAAGTGATTTCTAAACATGATGTGGAAAGCTTGATTCCAAAGCCTGCAATAAAGTAGATGGGAGTTATTTTGAGAAAGATGAGCAGAATCAGTCCTGCAGCTAGCAAATGGCTTTGCAATCCCTCTATGTGAAGCCATTTATCATAAACAGTTAATACAATTGGTAATGCAACGTTCAGATGACTTTGAGTTTGACACTACTGCTGCTGCCCAGATGACAATGGTTCAAGTTTGTTGTGCGCTCTTTGGTTCATCTAATCTTTCTCACCAATTAATCCCTGCGAGTCTCTTTTTTGGGTCTGCATTTGGCTTGGGAATGTGCCTGTATCCTATCTTGTAGGGCTTTCTGATTTTTAGCGCTGCATGATGCGTTCGAGAGCCTTCAACCTTCTCTCGCCGGTTGATTTCTCAAAAGCAATGGTACCATCACCTGCTGATCTTCTATTCCTTCCACGTCACATGGCAAAATGACAACATTTAACCATGGACTCTAGGTTAAGTATCTTGCCTAGAACCAAATCCACCAACTGTGTCATCCTACTCTTGCTACTAAAAATCTCAGATATGGGATGTTTTTCAGACACGCATACTCTGGCTGATGCTGTACTCTCCCTAGTCCTTCTTTATAAAACCTATCTGAGTAGTACTACCTACTTAACAACTCCATGCTGTTATCTTTTGTCTCTCTCAACCTTCCTTTGGGTCCCGGCATATTAGACAATAAACCAGCATTGATTCACCTCTCCACAAGAACAAGGGTTTCCTTCAGGCAAATGTTTATGTCAAGTTTCAGCGCATGAAGTTCCACACCAGGATTCCAGAAACTTCATGACTGTCACAGACCCATAAGGACTCAAGATTTGCATGCATTATTGACAGCAAAGAAAAGATTTAATGCTCTGTGTTTTGGCTTAGGGGACCAGAGTCAAATATAGTAATTTCATCTACGAAGGCTATTCATCAAGTCCTTTTCACCAGTTTGTGCTTCCTTGAACAGAGGAATTAAGCAAAATAAAGCCAAAAATGGAGGATAAATGCCAGTTATGGATGCTTCGGGGTTGTCAGAATTTTGCAAGGTAAGGGAGTTTTCCTGAGAGAGATTATAATGAAATGAACAATCAAAATGTCCTTACAGGAATGCCGGTCAAAGTTTTCGGGTGGTAACCATTGCTTTAGGCCAATAATTTCTTCCTCTTTAAAAACACAACACTAGCAGTAGTTTGTATCGATTTATATACCCCTGACCTTTGGAAAGAACCATACTCAAGTACTGTCAAGCAGATCCCCAGAGTTAAAATTTGTATTAAAGCCAGCTGAGAATGTACTCCACTGACATGAAAAGATAGTTGGGGTAGGCCGTTATGGGTGCCATTCTTACTCTTGAACACGACACAAACTGTGACTTTTAATGTTTTTATCATCATTTTTTTGTCTCCTCAGCAATCCATGTAATTGCTGTAACATTGTGTTAGTCTGTCTTAACCGGAGCACATACTTTCTTGAGGCTCCTGAAAAATAAATAGTCTCCAACAGTCTCCAGTGGGAGCTCTTCTTTGAAAAGCCATCCCAGACCTCTGAAAACTTTGCTACATCTGAATGGAAAGGGCTGAATCATGTGCACTGAGCATCCGATATCTAAGGTAAATACAGGATTGTCTAGCTTTAAGGGATTTTGAAGGATGTTGTATGCAGTCAACTTAATCTGTCTTACTTTGGTCCCCTATATATAAATGATGCACAGAGCTGCATATATCTTTTGAGCAATTCTGCCGGTGCTAATGCAGTAATATCGCTGGTGTCACAAGTCTATTGTAGACATGAGTGACAGTGACATACTGGAGGTACAATTGACCCAAGCCAGTAAATACACATGTGGCTGTACTGCCCTAAGGCAATAATCAGCATTTGTCACAGAGTTCACAGGACTAAACACTGTGTGAGCTTGTCTGCCGCTGCTGGCATGTTCTTTGGCTTGCTCACTTTTCCTCCCCACGGGTATGGTACTGATGTTCAAAAAGGCCTCCCCTCACCCTGTCATGCCATGGCATAGCATGATGGGCATGAATTCTATAGCACTTCATAAGAGTAGGGGAAAAGGATGAGACTTCATTGAAAAATGGGTGTCAGCCTTTGCAATCGAAGGCTAAACTCTCACATGCATCAGAACCTTTGGACGTCTATGTGGTGCTCCGGGGCGGGCTTTAATTCGAGCGGCTCTTTGAAGTGCCCAGTGTCTGATGCATCAGCGTCCCTGTGCTTCAAAATGCTGGTGGGGGCACTTTATCTAAAGCTTGTTCAACATGCTTTAGATAAAGCACCCCACCTCCATTTTAAAGCACAGGGGTGCTGATGCACGAAGCATGGAGGCTGGCTAAATGGTGGTAATTACCATACTCCATCCAGCTTGATTGAGTCTGCTCTGACACTGTAATTATAGCATGTTGGAACAGCCCCAGCGCTCATGTAGAGGCATCCTTTTTCCCCCCAAAACCAGCTGCTGGAAACTGTTGTGCACATTATGTGCAAGAAATATGGTAACAGCAGTTTCTGCCAGTTAGGAGCCAAAGCAAAAGAAAAATCTGAATACAACTCATGGAGAGCAGAACAACGAGTATCCTCAGCTCCCTAGCTGCTGCTGCTCAGTTACTCACTGCAAGGAAGGGTCCTTTCTTCTTCATTATGCTTTTCCAAACAAGGTGTACGTTATGTTCTGGGGTGTGTTATATGTGAGAAAATGTGGTAGTTTTAGTAAGGACTTAAGAAAATGCCCCTCAATCAAGGCCTCCGCTCCATACTTTTCATTTGCTGTTATCTGCCATCTGCATTCCTCATGTCCAGATATGATCTTGGCATGGTCTACCGCAATTTGAGTTCCATTGCGCTGATTTTCCATTCCCACAAACGTATTTATGCACCTCACAATCTTTACAAAGTATTTCCTGACAATTCTGGTGCTTCTGGACAGGAAGTCATGAGGCTGTAATTTAGAGAAAACTTTTACAAACAGACTTTCTAATTGCACCTTCTTGTGCATCTCAGCATACCAGGATGCTATGAGGCAAGGCAGCCATAATCTACCTTGACCATGCTTATAGCTGATTTGGGTGAACTGAGCGATGCAAACAGCTGGTACTCACCAGTGAATTCAACTTAGGAAAATAACGTGAGCTGGAGTTACTCTTTTGATATAAATACTGAAATTGTTTTTTCTTTGCTTTACGGTCTGAGCCAAAGCCCATTGAAGTCAATGGAAAGGCTCTCAGTAGGAGCCAACATGAATTAGGAATGTGCTTGAAGTTCAGAAACACTTAAGCATTTTGCTGAATTAGGGCTTTAATCGTGGTTTGAGAGAGATTTAAAATGGTGGATGAGAGTTCTTCTCATTCTTTTAATTTGTAAGGTTTGATCTTTTCCAGTGACATTTCTCTAGATTGACCTAAATGGAGAAGAAGTCAGGTGGCCAAAGTTCCACTAAAATTCAAAGATGCAGAACCACATCCTGAATGTCAATGAGATGGCTACTGCGGCAGAGAAAGGAGGGGGAAAAGAATAATTTGTTAAATTACCAAGGTAAAAATGTCACGATGACTTCATGTCTAACCAATCTGAAAAAAAATTACACAGCTTTATTTTTAAGAGGCAGAATTTCTTTCTTGAGCTTTGGATTTGGTCTCCCATTTTTATGCATTTCTATGAGATGTAAATCTATCACATTAAAATGACTTGGACTACATAGGCATTCAAAGCAATGCATAAAGTAAGTTTGAGCTTCACTTTCTAAAGTCAAAGAATTGCTGTTCTGGAAAGAAAAAGCAGAAAAGAAAGTAAAAAGAAAGGGGGAAAAATCTCTTGTCTCTTGCAGTTTTCAGAATGAATCTGAAAAATAGGGTTGTATTTGTTGAGTAAAAGTTCATTTTGCAAATATCTTCAAGGTCAGTATGCAGCAGTTTACACAGAAATTATTAGACTTAGGCCAGTCATTCATTCAATACTAAAAGCTTCAGCAAAACTTTTTATAGCATTAAAGAAAAGAGAGCAGAGTCCTTTTCAATTAGAGGCAGGCCTAAACTGAACTTGGACCCAAATTTTCCCAAGCTTTAGATGTTTCAGGCCCAAGATTTTTGCTCAGTTCTTATAGACAAATTAATGGCTAAATTTGAACTACTCTGCAGGAGTCTTAAAGAAGACACGACAAATCCTTACCATGGAAAGAAAGCCATATGGATACAGAACTTCAGTAGGGGCTTTGTCTCATGTTGCACTTGGGACGCATTAACTGCCCTTAAAAAACTAGCGTCCACACGTTTAAAGAGTAAAACACGTGTGAAGTGCCATCATATAGTAGCACAGTTAGTACTTTTCATAGAAGGGGTATCTCCAGATGGTATTAAGTAACATGATTTCAACTGTCATGGGACAGAGATAATATGAGAAATCTTCACTGGGTCCTGCACAGTGCCAGGGCTGGGACTGACCAGCAGCTCTTTGTCAACTGCACAGCTGGCTCCAGCCTGTCCAGATTAGTTAGTATTTCTGTGCGACTGCTCCAAAAAAAAATTCTAACTTGTAGCAATACTTACTATGATCTAAATAAAACCCATGCTAAGTGCCCCGTGCAACAAGGTCACTATATCTTCCTTGTGCCTATGCCTGTAGAATGGAGTAGAAGGAGCCTTGGCTCTCCTTCCTCCTAAAACATTAGGAAAGATAGCTATGTCTGAGCAGGGGTTGACAATGTATGGCCCCATGGGGCTCTAGGGCCAAGCCTGTGTCTATGCCCATGCTAGGGCTGAGCCATGCCAAGGCAGGGGAGCTGGAATCTGTACCCGCACTGCTGCCATGTCTCTCTACATCCCTCGCTCCCGACGGGGGTGACCTCTTTTCCTAACAGGAGACCTAAAAACCTTTCCATCAAAACAACCAAAAAAACTTGGTTTTATGGAGAACACATAACACCTCTAAAACATCTTAGCTTATCTATCAATAACCTTCTTTTAAACTATCTGAAGCAAGATTCATTTGAACAGTAAAATGCTACCTACTTGATTGCACAGAAGTGCCAGGAGCATACAGTGGCTGTATTGAACTAGATTTTCACCTTCCAAATCAGTTTGCATTGGATTTTCAACATGCAATAACTGAAAGAAACAAAAATTCAAAATGTTACTAGTTAAATTGCCTTGAAATCAGGGCAAGGACTGAGGATCTACTTCTCTGCTTTACATTTTGTGCAGTCATGCCAACAATGCCAAAGGAGAATTCTCAGTTCAGGTATACCAGTCAGAGACATTCACAGCCACTTTGAACAGATGGAAATGACTGTTGAAGGTGTAAAGCAGTTGAAATTCATGCCCCAGGTGCTGGAGCCATTTTCTCCCCCAGACTTGGTTTTTTTGTTTGTATGTTTCTTGTTCTGGTTTTTTGAACTCGTGAACATCTCCTGTTGGGTGATACTGCAAGGGGTCTTTATAAATAATTAAAGAAAGAATCCCAATGGCTGTCTGTTGTTGGTGTTCTTCATGCATCATTTAATTGACCCTTAGCAATAACAGGCCATGGAAAATCAACAGGACTATGAACTTCCAGGAGGCTAATGAGACAATGAAGAACAACAATATAAGAAAGAAAGAAAAATCAAGAGTCCAACTGGGTGAAGATTTTCTGGGTTTTATTTCAAGTCTTGTGGCCTCACAGGAGCTCCTTAATGGACTGAATGATTTAAAAGGTAAGAACAGTTTAAAATTAGGACACGATGTAATAAAGAGATAATATTGCCTGATAATTATGTTAAATGAATATTGATTCCAGAAAGTTAACTTCAGGCCTCCTCCCATCCTGCCTACCATACACAAAAACATGTCTGCCTATAAATTCAGCTAACTGTTTGTTGCAGGGCCAAGAAATAATTAGACAGTTAAAGTGGAATTAGGGATGGGATACCTATAAGCAACATGGCTTTCATTAAAGAGTAGTTAAGGGTTTTGTGAAAATCACAAATCATTGGCTATGGCTTACCAATTCAGTGGCAAGCCATTGTGAACAGCGCAAATAGTATTTTTTTGCTCAGAGCCCAGTTCATACTTCCTTTTCCCATTGAATTCCATGTCAAAACATCCTTTGATCCTAAAACACTGGGAGAAGGATCCATCCCACATTTTAAGGTGGAAGATTATAAACTAGGAGTAAAAGCAAAAACACAGATTCGTAGCTTAGGAGCTCTGTACTACTGACTTCCATTGAGATTTAGACATGTAAGGGCTAATTATGTAAAGACATTAAGGCATCTAAAGATGTAGACAGAAAATCATTGTTGCTTACAGTTAAACTGTATCGCCTGTGGTTTCAATCAGAATGAAGTGACTTCCAAAAATACTACTAAGTACTTACTTGTATCAGCAGGTATTGAAAAAACCTTTGCCCCTTAGTACCACTTTGAAACAAGTGCTGAGGGCCAGATTTATAGTCTACACGTTGCTGTTGGGTACTTGTTGGGATTTGTTTTTATGCCTAAGCGGTTTAGGCACCTGACTCCCATTAAAGCCAATGGGAATCTCCTCCACCTCTTATATTCCTGGTAGTGCCAACAACGAGGAGGATGGAGATGATAGGTGGGCTTATTTGAATCTTGTTCACATCTTTTCCTGAAGATACTGTACCTAGGGGCCTGATCATATCAGTTGCTTCTCATCTCTAATTAATGGAGCGAGAAGAGATTGCAGGATCAGGGCTAACTTAAATCTACAGGCAGCAAAGCCTGTTTCACTTCTGTTTTATTGAGCCCTGTTTATATAGCAGGACCAGTTCTTTTTCCGTTTTTTTTTTTACATAAGTACTTAAAATTCTCACCTGGTAGAAATAGGTGGAGTCCCATTGCCTTAAGGGGGAGATACAGTCTTCTTCCCTCTAGATATGGCAAGCCAACACTTCCCCTAGGCACCAGATACACTGAAAATTAAGCAAAACCATTTAAAAAAAATGGCAAATTTAACTGATTTTTCATAGTCATTTCCAGTTAGTCTAAAATCATGTCACAATCACAGTCATGTTTCTTCTACCAGAGGCAACTTTGCTTCTCCACTCAAATCCATCAACAGCTTTGGCTCTCACAAGGGACAAACTTTAAAAACATCAGCAAGCAAATGCTGTTCACATACCATAGTCAGGACATTTTAATAACTATTGAAGCACAATCTGTAACAAATCTTCACCACAGAATTATGTCTCTGTCCTTAGAGCAAACATAGATTTGCTAAGTGATGTAACAGCGATGTGTTTAATAATGCTAGTATATGCCTATTCACTTTAGATTACATATGAAGTTTGAATCATAGTCAAAAAGTCAGACTCGGACAGGAGATGGGGTACCTATGCCAAGCAACTGGCATCTTGGAGACATTCATGCGTGATCATGTTGCTTAGCTGCATTTTCCAGAGGGTCACATGACCTAAAATTTTCATTGCACCAAAAAGAAGGAAAGTGTGGTCTAGATGGAAAATGTTTTCAGTTCCATTCCTACAAAACTAAGATGACTACCTGTCCTGTGCAACTCAGTCATCCTTGTGGAGCCTTGATATTATGAATAACTCTCCTCTTTTGATAGAAAGGGAGTAGAGAGTTTGGAAAAATCAAAATTCTTACAATCTGTCTTTAAATGAAACATCTCCTGTTTAGGAAGATATATCAAAGATGCTGTGGCAGGGCACTTTTGGTGCGTGTCGCTTTAAGACATGTGAGCAGGCTGTGGAGCAGCCAGCAGGTGTGATGCAGCTCACTGAGGCAGGCACATGACCAGAAGGAGATTCCTGGATTGGAGGATTGGGCTGAACAGCCTCACTATAAACCCAGGCCCTCCTAGTTGAGTGGGCAGTTGCTGCAGGGAGAACATCACCCAGCCAGAGCTGCTGCTCCCAGGACACCTGGATGTTAAAGGTAGAAACTATGGGGATGAAGGAAGTTCCTGGTCCTGGGGAATGACCTAAAACTACACCCTGCTAGGATTGGATGGTGTGGTGGGGCTGCCTGTGGTGGGGTGGTCCCCTGAAAATGCCACACCTGAGGGGCAGTGTAGTGGGCCCAGTAAGGTTGTGTGAGAAAGCAGTAAGAAGGCTGTGTAGAGTAGGCTTTGCATGAGTTGGCCTGAAGGACTGCACATGGGCTGCATAGAGTAGGGTCCATATGAGGGGGCCTGAAGGACTGCACATAGGCTGGCTTTGATTGAGTCAGTTGAATTTGGAGCAGCCCGAGAAGGCAGACCAGTATGAGAGGGAGAGAGCTAGCTGCTCATAACTTGACCCTCAAGCTATTCAATGCTGGGGCTAGGACCAGATCAGTCAAAGGGCCAGAGTGCCTACTGTGAGGGACACCCAGAAGCCAGGGGTCTGGGGTTCCAACTGGTCTGGAGGTGAGGCCAGGGCCTGTGTGGCCAAAGGCCCTAGGGAGTCCCACGCCCAAGAGGAAGAAGGGTTCAGGGAGCTTGGCAGCCCATTATGAGTGTTGAGTAAACTGCCTGAGAAGGAGGGATCCAGGTGAGGTCTGGATGTCAGGCAGGCATGAATGAAGTCCATCTTGGGGCCTGAGCTACATAATGATGCCATCTGCGAGGCACAGAGCATGGTGTAGGGATGGTACAGGGCCATGTATTATGCCCATGGCATCAGGCATTAAATGGGCAGCCTTCCCACCTTGTAAGCATCTATTAATTGGTTACATCAAAGGCATGGCAAGTGGGCAGATCGCCCTAGACAGGTGGCCAGGCCAATGATTTGACCAGCCATGAGATGGCCCCCTGTCACAGATGCCAAAAAGACTTGAACAATAAAACGCGTGACTTCAAATGAATCCTTCTTCTAAAGCAGTTGTGCATATTAATAATGAATTCAGCATTTGAGTGCATTTCATTTACCCTTAGAAAATAAAAGCTCATATCAAACTAAATAGATCTTATAAAAACTAAAAGTCCATACTTAACCACCAGGTTGTACAGTATATTCTACACCCACCTGCTTCCTTTTACATCTTACTTTCTGCTATTAAATTACTCATACTCTATTCATCCTAACTTCTTTTTTTTTTCTTCAGATGACAACTTTTGCTCAGTTAATTTTCCTTTTATGGGCAGAGCACAAAATAGTCTAAGCCTCAACAGATTTTTTTCACTAACAGAAAATAAATGTTCTATAAATAATATTTGTCCTAACCAGACACTGCAAATAAATATTCATGTAAGGCAATGGAGACACCTCAGGGCAAGCAGGGCGAGGATTTAACCTCTCTCACGTAGAGTCTGATGCTAAAGGCTTTTTCCTGTGGCTGAAAATTCATCTGCCTCCACAGATGTGAGGCACTAGGAGAAGAACAAAAGTGTTGTATTCCTATATAATTAAACAACTTATACAGTAAACTGGATATACTATGAAAGTCCATTAAATTTCTCCCATCGGGAACTCAGCAGCCTTCAGTTTCAATACGTTATTCTTAAAAAGGCTAGTTTCGGAGATGAGACACTACAATGATGGATGCTCTGGGGAAAAAAAGAACCTATCAGGATGGATAAGGAGGAGACTTCTATATACTGGTTAAGTCTTACATCTGTGAACACCTTTATAATCAACCAATATCTGAACAAGCCTCCTAGGGTTGTATGAAATTTGCATATATGAGTAATTATGTTTCTATATTTTGTTCTGGCTCCGATTTCTTTTCCCCTTAAAGAAAGAATTTCTGCCCCTTAAACTTGGAAGATGCATTAGATTTCATCAAAGCCAGAAAGGACAACAATAGATCTTAAAAGAAAAGTGAGGAATAGTTTTATACACAGCCACATCTCCCTATAAAATCTTCTTAATCCTATGTTTAAAGGAACACTTTCTTAACATGACAAAAGCTTTGTAGTTACTAGTTCCTCCCGTAGGTGCTAAGGCTGGTCTATGGACATTTATAACTTGAAATTCCTGGTTAAAATAAAGATTACCATATTTTCTCCAGGAACTCCATGAAATTGTGTGTCCTGTCTTGTCTCAACCTTGCCATTTTTAGCAACCAGTAGACAGATTATAATTGGGTTCTGGTATCTGGTGTTTTCTTCCAAAAACGTAAGGATGACATTTCTCTACAATCTTTCCTGTCTCAGTTACAAAACTATGAGGGTACCTACAATACTAGCTCTGGTTAAGGGCACATGCTCTACTTACAACCACAAAATGAGAGAAAGAATGGAATCCTGAATGTCTTCATTACTCACGCAAGATAGCAACATTTCATCCTGAAGTCATACGTAAGGGAGACAAAATGCTCAGCTGAAAATAAATGACTATCTGCAGGCAATCCAGGGTGTGAGAGGAAAGCCAGGACTTTTGTCTTAAAGTATGGACATTATAGTGTCTGGCTATCTAAAAATAAACTTGTGCTATTGAGAGGTGATCAATCGTGGTATACAACTACCTTTATAAAGAGAAAATGTCTCCTTATGAAAATGAATAGGGCTCTCTTCGCAAAGATACGCATAATATACACCAATGGCTGGAGGTAAAAGCTAGACCAATTCAAATAAGAAATGGCATGCTTCTTAAAACTGATGGGGAAAACCACTGGAACAAACTGCCAGGGGAAATGTTAGATTCTCCAATTTTTAACCTTTCCTTATGGGGACTTAGTACCCTTATGGAAGATACAGTTCGGTCAAATGCAAGATATTACAGGACTAAGAGGATTCAATTCTATGGCCTAAACATCTATCAATCCTCAAATCTTTCTGTTCTCCACTGCAAGAAAAAGGCTTCAAGTGACACACAGAAATGGGATGAGCTCCTATACCATGGATAAATTTATCTTCTGTAGACTTATTATGGTCTACACATTTTCACGTATCATAGTCTCTTCTATATTACCTCAACTTCTAAATCTCATGCTATTGCTTTTAAATTTTAGTTTAACTAGTACAAAGACTAGTAGGTTCTCTTCTAGGTTGGCGGACCTACTCCGGCGGGCTTTAAACTAGGCTGGTCGGGGGAAGGGGAAGATGAGGGTGGAGGAAACATCAGACTGCCAGACCAAAAAGCACCCACAACCACAGCCCAGCCCAGACCAATGAGCAAAGCGAATAAACAGGTAAGAGAGAGGGGCCAGGGTAACGCTGGGACTAGGGGGTCAGTACACACATCCACAGGAGGCCTCAAATGCCTCTACACAAATGCTCATAGTATGAGTAACAAGCAGGAGGAACTCACCCTCCTGCTGGCTGACACCAGCCCAGACATAGTGGGGATTACAGAAATGTGGTTGGACGAAACGCATGATTGGGCGGTGAATGTCAAGGGCTATAGGCTGTACAGGAGGGACAGGATAGGAAAGAGAGGTGGGGGCGTGGCACTCTATATTAAGGAGGAATACACATCCTCGCCAATTAGCAAGGAGTCAGGGGAGAGGCACTCTGAAGTGCTTTGGGTTAGCGTACAAGGCAGTTGAGGGGAAAGAGACTTAACGGTGGGAGTCTACTACAGACCTCCCAACCAGGGAGAGGAGCTTGACAAGGATTTCTTGGGTCAGCTCACAGAGATAGTGAAGGCAAAGGATGTGGTAGTCACGGGGGACCTGAACTTGCCGGACATCTTCTGGGAAGAGCAGTCAGCCAGGTCAGATCATTCATGCAGGTTCTTAGACAGAGTGCAGGACCTCCATCTAACCCAGGAGATGCACAGCCCCACCAGGGGGGACGCCTTGTTGGACCTAGTGCTGGCCACGGGTGATGACCTGGTGAGGGGGCTGCGGGTGCTCGACCACCTGGGCGACAGCGATCATCGCCTGCTGGAATTCACCATCCAGCGCAAGGCGGCAAAGGCATGCAGTAAGGAAGTGGCCCTACCTTTTAAGAGGGCAGACTTCAACGAGCTAAGGAGGATAGTTGGAGAAGCGCTGAGGTCCCGGAGGGGAGGGGAGCCAGGTGTCCAAGGTGAGTGGTCGCTCCTTAAGGAGACGATCCTCCAAGCCCAAAGTAAGGTAATCCTGACGAGGATCAAAGGGAGCAGGAGAGCACACAAGCCTCCGTGGCTCACCAAAAACATCCGGGAATGTCTCCTTGCTAAAAAGGAGGCTTACACCCAATGGAAAGAAGGGGTCATCACCAGGGAGGACTATTCTGCAGTTGCTCGGGGATGTAGGGGGGCAGTTAGGAAGGCCAAGGCAGAGATGGAAGTGGTGCTAGCTTCCCAGATTAAGGACAATAAGAAGTCCTTTTTTAAATACATAGGAGGTAAAAAGAAGGTCCCGGGTAATGTGGGGCCCTTGCAGGACGTGTTGGGAAACTTGGTTGTCACACCAGACGACAAAGCTAACATGTTCAACGATTTCTTTGCCTCCATCTTCCTAAGTAGGGACCAGGACAGCCACCTCCCTGCTGGGCCCCCCTTGAGCCCCGGGGGAGGCACACCTGGGCCAAAGGTTATCGAGGATTTAGTTAGGGAGCTTCTGGAGGGGTTGGACGTGTTTAAGTCAGCTGGTCCGGATGATCTCCCCCCTAGAGTTCTAAAGGAAATGGCTGAGGTTATTGCAGGACCCCTGACATGGCTTTATGAGCACTCGTGGTGCTGTGGTGAGGTACTGGAGGACTGGAAGAGGACCAACATGGTTCCCATCTTCAAAAAAGGGAGGAAGGAGGACCCGGGAAACTATAGGCCAGTTAGTCTTACCTTGATCTTAGGCAAGCTGTTCAAGAAAATTATTCTGGCACACATCCAGGAGGTGCCAGCAGGGGACTGCATGCTTAGGGGCAACCAACGTGGGTTCATCAGTGGCAGGTCCTGTCAGACCAACCTGGTGGTCTTTTATGATCAGATCACCAGATCATTAGACGCAGGGGTAGCAGTGGACATCGTCTTCCTGGACTTCCAGAAGGCTTTTGACACTGTCTCTCACCCTGTTCTCATTAAGAAGCTGGGGGGCTGTGGCGTAGACACCCACACAGTCAAATGGGTCACCAACTGGCTGGAGGGCCGCACCCAGAGGGTGGTAGTGGATGGGTCCTTCTCAACCTTCAAATTTGCTGATGACACTAAGATGTGGGGGGACGTGGGCACACTGGAAGGATGCAACAGGCTACAATCAGTCCTAGACAGGTTACAAGGGTGGGCGGACGAGAATAGGATGGGTTTCAACACAGACAAGTGCAAGGTGATGCACCTGGGGAGGAACAACCGGCACCATACCTACCATTTAGGTAACTCCCCTCTTGTCAGCACAGAGGCGAAAAAGGATCTTGGAGTCATCATTGACTCCAAGATGAACATGGGTCGGCAGTGTGGGGAGGCATTTAGGAAGGCCAACTGTACCTTGTCATGCATCCACAGATGCATCTTAAGCAGGTCCAGAGAGGTGATCCTCCCACTCTATGCGGCACTGGTCAGGCCGCAGTTGGAGTACTGTGTCCAGTTCTGGGCGCCGCACTTCAAGAGGGATGTCGACAGCATGGAGAGGGTCCAGAGGAGGCCACTCGCATGATCAGGGGACAACAGGGCAGGCCCTATGAGGAGAGGCTATGGGACCTGAACCTGTTCAGCCTCCAAAAGAGAAGGCTGAGGGGGGATCTTGTGGCCTGTTATAAACTAGTCAGGGGGGATCAGCAGGTATTGGGGAAGTCACTGTTCCCCCGAGCACTGCCAGGGGTGACCAGGAATAACGGTTACAAGCTGGCAGAGGGTAGGTTAGGTTAGATATCAGGAGGCGCTACTTCACAGTCAGGGCGGCCAGGGTCTGGAACCAGCTTCCAAGAGAAGTGGTGCAGGCTCCTACCCTGGGGTTTTTTAAGAGGAGGTTAGATGAACACCTTGCTGGGGTCGTTTGACCCCAGTACTCTTTCCTGCCATGGCAGGGGGTCAGACTAGATGATCTGCTCAGGTCCTTTCTGACCCTAGAAACTATGAAACTATTTCATTGCTTATTTTGCCTTACAATAAACAACAAAATAGAACTAATCACTGTTCCTATTTAGAAGTTAGTAAAGTCTGATACATGGGCCCCAATTCAGCAAAGTCAATTAACTTACTTCGATGAAACAATACTAAGCATGTCTAAGTGTTTGAAGGATCTGGGTTTTATATAAAGCGCTAATGAGATCCTGTCCTGATAAAGACCAACCATCTAAGTAGTTGTCATTACCATTGCTGCTAACTAATATTGTCTTCACGGTCAATTCATAATAAGACAATTTGGTCAGCCCTACATAGAAGATAAGGAAAAAAGGCCACCCTATCCTTCAGTGAAACTCATTATTTAAAAGTGAAAACCAGTATATTCATATTCCCCCTTCAGTAGTTCACTGAACCAAAGCAGCACTGTCTTGAGCCTTTGACCATACAGATCAACCTTCAGAGCTTATTTGGCAAACTACATTTCCCGCACTGGAACTGGATTTGGCATTTGTGGTTCCCAATAAATATGGGAGAAATCTACCCTTGGACAAAGAGGCAGCTCAAGCCTATGCAGCACTAAATCCTAGTTAATCCCTACCTATGTGGAACTTAAATGACTCATAAGCATTGTGCTGGCCCTCTGCACAGATGCAGATGTGATTTTTATCATATGAGAATAAACGAACTACTTTTTAAGAATCCTTATTTTTTACCTTGAAAACATAAAACTCCATTAGTCAATTCCCATCCATGATCCTAGTGTTTTCTCCTCCTAGTCCAGGATTTTATGATTTTACTTTCCTAAAAAATGTAATAATCGTATATATATTTTTAAGAAATGATTTCCAAAAGCTTTAATGTACCCTGTGTGGGGGGTCTCAAACTATCAATCACTAACCTAATACAACCATGGAAATAGTCAGTATTAGCAGGATCTGGAATACACACCTCATTTCTCTAAACACGTTTAGTTTGGATGGTTTGTATTAGCAGACTAATAAGTCACATCTTAGACAGCAATATTATTCCATTTAGCAGCTTGAACATGTGGCTAAGGGACATTTCATTACATTTACTGAAAGACATTAGAGGAGAGACTTCTAGACAACCATTTAATTCATATAACCTTCTTATTTCTACTTGTTAGAGGGAAAAAAAATAAATGGACTTAGAACAGCATGGACTGATTTCCCATTCCCTCTGCCTCTCACTGCCCTTGCATGGAGGATGTTGGAGTTGAATGCTGAGGGGAGAGTCTCTTTGGCTAAGTACAGACTGTCAAAAAGCCTGAGGCTGAGTCATTTCAACCTAGACAGCTTCCGCTAAGCTGCATAGGTTGAACCAATAACCAACTGAACTGACATTCAGTTTTCAACCGGGGGGAGGCCTGCACTGACCCAGGGCAGTAGGTGGTTGTGTGTGTGTGTGGGGGTGCTAGATCATGTCTCCCACCCTGCTGGACATTGACAGCACAGCGAAGTATCCCCAAACCTCTTCTGTCCCCCTACAGGGATTTAAGAAGCCCCCTATCTGGGTGCTGGCCCACCTTGGGGAGCCCCCCCTTCAGGAGGTTTCTCCCAGTCTGGGTTCACTAGCCCAGGCAGCCCTTTGCTTTTGCAGCTGGCCCAGGAGAGGGGAAGAAGAAGTCCTCTGGGCCAGATGTCTGCCCATGCAGCCCCTGCCTTGGGGGCTTCCCCCCCCCCGCCAACCCAATGTCCCCCAGACCCGGGGCAGCCCCAGGGAGCTGAGGGGAATTCTTTCCCTCCCCAACCACAACTCCTTGCCTTAGCTGCTGTGAGTCTCAGGGATAGCCCAGGGAGCAGAAGGAAACTCCTCTGCTACCCTGCATAGTTTTGCCTCTCACTGATAGCAGCTAAGGCAAAACTGGTTGTGGAGGAACAGGAGAACTTCCTTCCACTCTCTGAAGTTGCCTGAGACTCACAGCTAATGAGGCAAGTTTGGGAGGGAAAGAATTCCCCTCAGCTCCCTAGGGCTGCCCCAGGCTGGGAGACCCTGGGCTGGAACTGGGGTTGCCTCACAAGGCAGGGGCTCCCCAGTAACCCCATGTGGGGCTGCATGGGCATGCATCTGGACCAGAGGTTATCTTCTCCCTCTCTGCTGTAGAAGTCGCTGAAGCAATCAGCAGCTGGAAAAAGGGTGGCAGGGAGGAGAGAGGACTACCAGGCTCTAAAAAGCTTCTACCAGAGGGGCTTTCCCTCTCCCCATATGCTGTGTAGACCCTGGCTGGAGGAAGCTGGGGGCTCTGTTCCCCTGACCCCCTCCCCCATTCCTATGGGCCAACAGACACAGGCAGGGAGCAGGTTAAGGAGCAGAGGTATGAAGCAGTCCCTGCTCCACTGCAGTAGGCAACATATCCCAGGACTGCAAAGAATCCTGGGATGCTGGGGGACTGTGAGTTAACTTGAACTAGGAAGGGAGCTGGGACAGAAGTTCCATAAAATGGTTTGTCCTAATTCAGTTATGTCTGATACTACATTCAACTAGGTTTATTGTAAAGCGGTTTGGGCCATTTTGAAAGCAGTGTATGTGTACTGAATCTCCGTTCTGTTACAGGTTTAAACCAGTTTCTGATCACTTAACCCAGTTTATGCGTAACTTCTGTCCCTAGCCTTCAAAGTTCATGGGAGTCATGGATAGCAGTGCAAAGTTCACGTTTTGCAGCTTCGTTCAAGCCTTTCCACTGCCCACACCCAGTATGTGCAATATAGGGGGAATGGAGCTTAACAACAGATCCAAAAAGCATTCTGTGATTTTGCACTATTTTTTTTACCGGTCAGACTGCATCCATATTTTTAAAACTTACTCATGATTTTGTTAGGAAAAAAAACTCAAAACAATATATAACAACAACATCTCCCAAACTCATCTTTTCTTTGTTTTCAGTAGTCAGTTTTCTTTCCTTTTGGTTTTCAACTAAATAGAAATGGTTTTCAGGTGCTGAAAGCCTAACAAAACTATCTGTTTTGGGAGTTCCAAACTTTAAACGGAAGCCAAGTCTTTCTGTTTATCAAGGTGATTAAAAACTCATTCCCAGATAGTAGGGGTGTGCAAAACGAGCCATATTCAATTTGGATTCAGATTCAGCCCAAATTGGGGACAGTAATTCAATTTGTTGATTTGGATCACTGTATCTGATTTGATTTGGCCAAATCTGGAGATTCGAAGCTGATTCGGAGAATCGGAGATTCGAAGCTGATTCGGGGAATCAGAGATTCTGCCATAGACACAGCTTGACATGTTTTCTGCATACCTCGAGGTACCAGGCACAGCTCATGAATGCTGTGATGGTGTGGCCAATGCCGGGGAAGGGGAGCACCAGGGACTAGGGGAGGGGCTGCATGCTTGATGGCAAACCTGGAAGTGGACCAGAAGTACTCCTGGTCCACTTCTGGGTCTGCTGCTAAGCACACAGGAAGGGCCCCCCGTACCCCTTGACTTGGCACTTGGCCATGGCTGCAGGATGCACCAATCACCAAACTAGGGGAGCATGGGGAGGGGGGTCCAGCGTCCTCCCCAGCAGACCCAGAAGTGGACTGGAAGTGCTTCTGGTCCACTTCTGGGTCTGCTGCCAAACGTGCTAGGGAGCCCCCTGCACTCCTATGGGATGCTCCATCCACCCACCATCGCAGCATTCATGAGCCAGCTAGTACCTAGAGGTATGTAGAAAAAATATTTAAAGCTTTGTCTACGACTGAATACTCAAATCTTTCCAAATCTCTTTGAATCAATTCAGAGGGTTCCAATTTGATTCAGGGAGATTAAAGGGTCTCCTGATTCAGTTTGGATTTGAAGATTCAGCCATTGAATTGGGCCAAATCGCCACCGAATCAAATCACCCTAATGTCCTTTTCTGATTCTATTCAAAGATTCGGCCACCAAATTGGGCCAAATCTCCTCCAAATTAAATCAGCACCCAAAGCTTTGCATAGCCCTAATGAGCAGCTCATTTGCTATTTATGGTCTTTGTAGCTTCAACCACAATACTATTCAAGGTGTCATTCCATCCCCACTCTAACACCTTCTCAGCACTTCTGCAATCATCCTCCAATTTCATATAATCATAGAAAATTTTGGTTGGAAAGGACCTCAGAAGGTCTTAGTGTCCAAGCCCCTGCTCAAAGCAGGACCACCCCCAAATGGATCATCCCAGTTAAGGCTTAGTCTACCCAGGTCTCAGCAACCTCCAAGAATGAAAAATCTACCACCTCTCTGTTCCAGTGCTTCACCATCCTCCTAATGAGAGAGTTTTTCCTAATATCTAGCCTAAACTTCCCTTGCTGAAACTTGAGAACATTGGGTGTTTTTACACATGCTCAGAGGGGAAGCGCTTCAAGAGCTGTTCTAATTAAAGCACTCACAGCGTCTTATGCATCAGCATCCCCACACTTCAAAATGACTGCAGGAGCACTTTATCTAAAGCCTGCAAAACAAGTTTTAGTTAAAGCACCCCGCCACCATTTTGAAGCACGGGGATTCTGATATGAGATGTGGAGCCTGGTTGGAGTGCACTAATTAGCATGCTCCAGTAGATTCAATTAATCGAGTCTGCTCTTACACGGTGCAATTACAGCACTGCAAAGCAGCCTCCCAGCACATTTACAGGCACCCATAGTTCCTTTTTCTATCATCTGCCACCACTGAGAACAGTTTAACTCCATCCTCTTTGGAACCACCCTTCAGGCTGCTATTAACTCTCCTCAGTCTTCTGTTCTGCAGACTAAATAAGCCCAGTTCCCTCATCCTGTCTTCATAAGTCATGTCCCCCAGTCCTCTAAACATTTTTGTTTCCCTCCACTGGACACTTCCCAATTTGTCCACATCCTTTCTGTAGTAGGGAGCCCAAAACTAGACACAGTACTCCAGATGTGACCTCACCAGCACTGAATAGAAGGGAATAAGCACTTCCCTCAATCTGCTGGCAACACTCCTGCTAATGCAGCCTACTATGCTGTTACCCTTCTTGGCAAGTAGCGCAGACTGCTGACTCATATTCAGCTTATCGTCTACTGTAACCGCCAGATCCTTTTCTGTAGAGCTGTTGCCCATCCAGTCAGTCCCCAGCCTGTATTGGTGCATGGGATTTTTCCATCCTAAGTGCAGGACTTTGCACTTGTCCTTGTTGAACCTCATAGATTTCATTTGTTCCAATCCTCCAATTTGCCCAGGTCTCTCTGAATCCTAGCCCTACCCTCAAACATATCCATTCTTCCCACAGCTTGGTGTCATCTGCAAACTCCCTGAGGATGTACTCTACCCTATCTTCTAGGTCATTGATGAAGATATTGAACAAAACTGACCCCAGGACCAACCCCTGAGGCACTCCAGTTGATACCAGCTGCCAACTCGACATTGAACCATTGCCTGCTACTCTCTGAGCCTAACAATCCAGCCAGTTTTCTATCCACTTTACAATTCATTCATCCAACCCATACTTCCTTAGCTTGTTTGCAAGAATATTGAGGGAGACCATATCAAAAGCCTTGCCTAAATTTCATTCCAGAACATCAATGGAAAGTTTCCTATTGACTTCTGCAGAATTTGACCATTGCTGGTGCTACTTTCAGTTGCTACTTTCAGTTTCATTAATTCTGCATCATTGTTCTTCCTTGCAGTATCCTTGGACTCTCACATTCCTGTCTCTTCTTACCACAGATCTCCACTATTGTCCCATATGTAATCAAATATATCCTAGTATATAAACATAAAGAATTTTGGTTTATAATGTATATTATGTATCTATATCTAAAGGAGTTTGTTTTCATAAGGGAGATCTATCTCACTTTCATTATGTGAAGAGACCAACCTTCTATTGATTTACATCAATGGCAAAAGTTCAGTTGACATCAATAGGAGCAGGAATGAACTGTAAATAAATAAAAGGAGGAAGATAGAGAATGGGTGAGATTCTGTGGCCTATCCAAGTTGTGTTTGATTCAAACTGCAGCCTGATCCTTACCAAAAGCTAGTTCATCAGCACAGTCTGAAGAGCGCTCTAAATGGTACTACTAGCTGATGACTTACTACAGGAGCACTGAGACCTAAGAAAATTAAAGATGCAACCCCTTATCCCTAGACCCTTCCCCTATACCTGTGCTGCTAAAAATATATTTTCCAATTTAAGCTATGTTAACATGAATTCAAATAACACATTAACACTGCTTTCGCCTAACATGCAATGGAAGGTATGAAGAAAAACCTGAGGTCCCTTTTGAAACAAATTCTCAATTATTTTCAGTAGGATTTTCTTGAGCATGAGTTTTTGGAATTGGTTCTAGAGCAACTGCTGCATTTCCTCAATTCTATGAGGTTTTCTCCATTCAACATGGGAAAAACCAAGCATCACCTTAGAATCAAGTATTAAGTAAAAATGTAGTGGCTGCAAATCAGTGCTGGGTCCTGCTGCTCCCTGGCTCCACTTTGATTTTCAACTTGGTCTCTGGTTCTCTGCTGAGTCTTGTGCTTCTCCCTGGCCCCATGATGAGCCAAAAGGTGGAAAGGGAATCAGCACAAAACCAGGGAACAGCACAGGCCCCAGTGGGGAGGCAGAGACCAGGCAGGGACTTGGCTCAGAGCCACACAGGAGCACAGGATGTGGTAGTGGGGGAGGAGGGGGGAGACCATGGGTGGAGCAGATACATTTAAGATTACCATTCAATAATTAGACTCTATACATGGGAAATTATAACTAATTTATAATTTTCCATATGTAGAATCTAATGGGGGTGTCACCTTAAGTTCAGTCATCCTGGATTCAGGTAAAACATACTGTTTAAAGGTAATCATCTTACTTTGCACAAAAGAGTTGCTACTGAAAGCAAATACAGCCAAATTGATCTACAGTCTCTAAAAAGTAGAAATGGTCAATCAATATTTAATAAACTGGGATAGATTAATAACAAACAACTGTGTGAACATCTAAAATATTCTAAATTCACTGAAAACCTTAATGATCAGACAATATTCCTTCAACTTTGCACCTTATTCAAGCTAAATACCTCTTAAAGTCAATGGGACAAATTTTGTGAGGTGCTGAATACCTACAACTTCTATGAAATTGTGCTTATGTACTAAGGAAAAAAAAACCCTTGCTTATTTATTCTATATTCCTTCCTTTTATTTATTTACAGTCCACTCCTGTTCTAGTTACCCAGGAACAATGATTAAGTAAGAACTAGTTTCTGAGACTAGATCCTGAGACATCCAGAATACAACTATGTTGTATATGCATCTTACACTAAGAAATATTCTACCTATATAATCAGTATATTTTGGGTCAAGTGCCCACAACAATATTCCAAAATATAAGCATGGATTTCAGCCTTAAAGAGGGTCAAACTTATTACATGTAACCTAAAGAAAGACAGAAAACAGAGTAACTGGAAGAGGGAAAGAAAAAAATCTATTATGGTTTTTCTTACATAAATTAATTTCCCACTGCCGATTCAGTCTCAATGGAAATGTATTAGAAATAGAGTTTTCCAAACTTACTGAAGCTCCTAAATTGGTCTTTGTGATACATTCCCACCGGCTTCCTGTGAAAAAGATAAAAATATTATCAAAAGAAAAAGCTATAAATTTAAAATGTGAAAAGAAACCTGAAAATAAAGTCATTAGGTATGATGACATCGATTCAAATCTAATGGAGTCTCGGTTTTCTGTAAAAACAAGAATCCATTATGTCTTGAGCTATTAGGAGTAATTCTCTACAAACAGGATGTAGAACATAAATAACAACAGGTTCTGGAAAGTGATGTAGTATTTTCACCGTTAAGTAAGTGGCTATTTTGTCTGCTATCAGAGAGTTGGCATGGGAAAGCTTGAATCAGTTGGTCATCAGTACTCAGGCGACCAGCTCTTTTTCCTGATTGTTGGTCATGATCGTCCTTTTGGTTTAACCTTAGCATTTGGCATATTGGATCTCAGCATGACTTATGAAAACCTAATATCCCTTCCTTTGCTGAAAGTTTTATCACGCTATGAGTGGGCAAGTTCAAACCTGAAAAGCCTGTACATTACAGTGTGATAACAAGTGAAAGAAAGTTAATGTGTGTCGCTTTATTCAACCAGGTGTGATGGCTAATATTCTCAAGCAGGAAATGGAATTGAGTGTTATCCTTTCAAGGATTATACACTGTTACTTACAATAGCTAAATTCAGATCATTTTCAAATTAAGAGACTAATACCTACCATTACATAATCAGATGCATTGCAGTTTGAAATTACTGAAGGATCACACACAACTTCTCTCACTTCATAATATCCCATAAGACATCAAAGAAACAGGTCATCCACGGCTTATTTACTTGTTTAAGTGATCCTTTTAATTTTTTTTTCTAATTGCGGCTTTATTATTAGTTTTCCCAGCACCTGCATTTTGTACAATGTTCATCTCTAACAATTTTAGATATAATTAAAAATGGAAAAGAAAAACAAGAAAACTGGTTCTCTTTACAGATCTATAATTTAACTCTTACAGTTGCACATTCCTAGATTATAAGCCCCAAAACCCACTATAAATGATGATATACTCCAAGGCAGCACATATGGCACCCAGTGAGTCCTGCACCTAGTTCAATAACTTGAGGCTGAATAGAAGTGCAGAGAGAGGGAGACAGAGAGAATATATATTTTCTGTCCATGCCGCCATTTCTTTCAAGGTCCAAACCCATAATGCATTGGGATCCTGGTTTCCTCTGTTTTACAAATCATATATCATGAATTCTCTGATAAAAACCATGAATTCTCTGATTTTAAAAACCCTCAAATCTGCTTTTTTCCATTATTAAAATGAAAGGCCACTATATATATACGCATCAGTTAAACACAATGTTTTATTGATACATTTACAATTTTAAAGCAATTTGGAAGCCTAATACTGCCTCAGCCACTATAATAAAATTAATTCTACGTACCTATATATTTTGGTGTTTGATCTGGGTTTTTTTTTATCAGTGGAAATCAGAGCTCCCCCTGCCCCCTTCGCTCACCAGTTCTCAGGTCCAGCTGCAACCATCCTCCCCCGCCACTCAACACACACTGAGCAGCCCTACCCACAGCCCTCTGCCCTGCCCCAACCCTGCCGGAGGGGTACCCCAGCTGCCAAGGCTATAGGCATCCCCCCACACAAGTGTCCAAGCCCTAACTGCCATCCATGGGAGGCAGCTGCTGCAGCAGAGCAGAGCGCAGATTCTGGCTCCCCTTCCCCTATGGGGGGCATGGATGAACAGAGCCTGTTGTGGGGTGGGGGGTGGATGCAGGATGCCTGCTGCAGGCTCAGGTTCCCCACCATGGTGCCATCCCCCCCAGGGCCTCCATGGTGCAGCAGGCAGGATCCAGTGTGGCATGGCAAAGTGCGATGAGGCGGAGGGGCTCGGTGCTGCTGCTGGGAGCACTGTGCTACCACGGCAAACCACCCCCTGCCCACCCACCCAGCAGCAGCAAAGGGGCATAACTCAACACTGCCACAACTGCTGCTGCTGGGCAGGCAAAGGGCTCTTTGCCATGCTGGTGTGGGGCTTGTGGTGATGCCACTGAGCTTCCATGCCCCTGTTGTTCTGGGTCCCATTTGCTGGGCTGCAGAGACCCCAGAGAGAATGGGGGGCAGGGCAGAGAGCCTGAAGCCATAGAGAGCAGCCTGCTTCTGCCCCCACCCCGCACAAAAATTTGGGGGGGGCACATGCCCTCCATGCCTCCCCAGGAGTATGCACAGCAACAGGGAGCCAGCCTCCCCCGATGAGATTTCTGTGGCCCTGCTTCCTACCTGAGGCCACTCACTCCAGCCCTGGGCCTCAAGCCCCATGTACAACCCCAGCTGGGCAACAGCCCCAACCCAACTCCCTCCATCCCTCACTATGGGAGCCTCAATTCCCTTCCCCCTATCCCTGCCACCAGGGAAGCTGCTCTCCAGGCTGTGTGGTGGCCATGTGTATGTGTACAAGTTGATATGTATGTGAAACCCCCGCTGATCGCCATCTTCCCGCTCCCCCTAGCCCCTTGCAGCCAGCCTGCAAGAGGAACCCCACCATTTCCCACACTTTTCTCCTTTAAAGGATAAATTCCAGGTTTTTCTCCTTAAAATGAGACACTCCGTGTTTTACCGCGTTTTCCATGGTAAACAGAAAACCTGGATCCTTGCTCATCATAAAGGCACACCATGGTATCTCATAGGCCAGGTATTTTTTTTTACAAAGAGTTCTAATTGGAGATAAGAATTAAGACATTAGATATATGTCCTCCGTGGCTAGCAAGACACCGTGGTAGGAAAACTTTTCAGTTCTAGATTTTGTACTGAATAGGACAAATTGATGCAGGAAATTCCAACCACCTCTATATATCTGTTAAAAAAATACCTATGCAGGCATAATAGGTCCTACAGATCAGTAATTTGTAAGGTACAAATGAATTTCTAACCTAATTTCTTCAACTGGCAAGGGAGTCTGTTGTTGCAACAGGAAGTGGGTGAGACTAGGGCATTCAGGAAATGAACTTGTTCAGGTCAAGTTCCAGATTCAATAAATCCAACTGTCCAATTAAAGGAATGATCAAGGAGATTGCTAAACATCTCAGCTGTCATTGCAGATAACGACAGGCACAGGGGAGTGACACTTTTCAAGACCTGGCTTAAGAGATTTTTACCAATGTAAAATTGAGATGTTTTATAGCTAACCATTGCAGACTACACATCTGTTTCCCTTCTATCCATTTGCAATTACTGTGAGATATATACTTGATTACATCAGTCTATTCTCTGCAGATCAAAAAGCACATCATTAAAGACAGAGATGCACAGTTCTTATTCTCGAAAACCCTAATCGGTCAATGCATTGCAAAAAATGGATTGCACTGTTCAAATTCAAGCTTTGAATGAAGGAACCCCAGGCACTGTACCGTAACTTGACTAGCTTGTGAAAAAATGAATAGGAATATCAACAAAACATTTGGGGTCCCAGCTCCTTTTTCACATCAACAGAGATCTAAATGTCAGACCTTCTTGTCTAGTGATACAAATGTTTGACTTCATGTAATGACATCTGTAGACTGGGTAGTATTAAAATTCTGATTGAAGATGTTTCCTTTTAATGTATGCATGCCTGCTAAGCTAGTACATTTAAATATAATAACATGCCAAACTTTGTACTTAGCATTAAGGCACATACATTTCCCCTTCTTTTACAATAAATTTACTTCTCAGCTTAATGTTCATATGAGTGTGCATGAGCTACATTGGTAATTTATTCACAATTTACTGCAAGGCATCTTCACAGATTGCAGCTTGCTTAGATATTCCGCTGCGCATAAAAATTTGATGCTCATGCAATTTAGGGGGGGAAAAGGAGAAAAAAATACTTCAGAATATGGTAGAGGTAATAAACAAAACAGGTTATCAAGTGAATATGCTGAAGCAACCCTCAGACAAAATGACAGGCCAGTAAATTACTTCAGTATTTTCTGTTCTGTGCTGCAGTAACAGTTAAGTTAACGCTTACTGGGCATGTCTACACAAGATGCTATGTCACTCTAGCGAGGAGCTATGGTGACGGAGTGTCAGTGGGCATGAATAGTGATGCCAACGCTACCGCACTGTAGGTTGCTGATACTGTGCAATAGGGTTAGAAATGATCCATGCACCACTGGGACTGCACGGTAATGGTTGTTACTGCATGGGCATTCAGTCCTTGCTTTCGCAAGGACTAAATGCCTGTGCAGTTGCAGTCAGGGGCACATGCAGACGTGCCCACTGTCAACCAAAAATGGGTCAAAAACTCAAGCCATGAGAAATTTCATCTGCCTTTGGGATATGAAATAGAGAGATACCTATGAGTCTCAAAATTCTTTGCAACATACCTTAGATATACTTTCCCCCTCATACTTGATTGCCATGTAACAAAATTTCCATTGGATTAGGTAGAATACTATAGAGTTCTCATCATACCATTCCCTTTTCCAGCACGTATTTTTTAACTAAAGCCTATGTTACATAATATGTCCTATAAACCTTAAATCAAGTAAGAAACGGCATGCACTAAATGTAAAGAATTACTGGAACTTGAAGAAGTATGTTTATGCACTCATATTTTTACATAGTAGAGCCTCAGGGCCTTGTTACATGGTCATTTTGGGTGGTTCCTGGAGCTCGTAACATCTGGATTGTCCATGTTAATGCCTGACACTAGTTTTAAGCACTCATTAGGCAGCTTAAAGTTACACCACTCCAGGGCAGGTTTATCTTTGATCCCTGTTAACCAGTTCATGTTACACTAAGGTTACACTCTAGGCTACACCTTAGTGTAAACACCCTCCCCCACCCCTCCTTCCCTGCTGACCTGAATCAGGCCCACTGCCCCCCCCCCCCATCCTCCCTAGATCCCACTTGTGGCTGCCCACACTGTCTGCCCAATGGGAGCAGGTAGGGAAGGGTTAACCTGCCTGTCTGGCCACCACTGCCACCGCTCCCCTCTGAGCAGGCTTAGCCTGGAGAAGGGCAGCTGCCAGGAAGTAGCAGCTGGACAGGCAAGTTAACCCTTCCCTGCCTGTTCTCTTGGGACAAGTAGCATAGGCAGCCACAAGTGGGGGTAGGGACTGTGTGGAGGGAACCAGGGGAGCCTTTGTGGGGGGAGCAGAGGGGAAGCCTGGAATGAGGGGGGGGGGGTCCTTTCAGTCCCCCAGACCTTTCTGGGCTAGAAGTGTGACTGTTCCAAACTCCAGCTAGCACTAACATCCATCAACATGTGTGCAGCTCACAGCGTCAGGTGTAAAAGTCGGGTCTCAGAGTTCTGCTTTGGTTGTGCCCTCAGGTGCTGAAGTATCCTCAACAAGACAAAGAGGACAATGAGAGCTGTTCTGTTAATCAAAGTAGAAAGGTACACAAGAAGTTACTGTACGCATGATTGAAAGGGAAAGTTGGCAAGGAAAACGCCTTTATAAAGAGGCTGTATGCAAAATAAAGGCTTCATCTGATGTCCTGAAAGCCAGTGCAAAGACTCCCATTGACTTCAGTGGGCTTTAGAGAAGATCTTAAACCCCTAACTGACTCTTCATTCTTCTTTTGCACATTGGGTATAAAAAGGCCTGAAATCAAAAGACATTTGGGACACTCCAGCCATTGCAAGACTTTTTCTTGGTAAAACTTTCCCAAGCACCAAGGTAACTTGAGAGCCTAAGTGGTGCAGGAACACACTGGCTTGAGATACGAACTTGCCTAAACTATAACTAGCTTCTGTCACTATAGCCAGGCTAGCTTAGCTATATTGGCAAAATCACAATTGTCGACATAGTGAATGCTGACAGAAGTAGCTCGTCTAGTAGCATACTTACCCTAGCTCTCCCTAGCTAAGCTAACAAAAGCATTTTCTCCATGGGGCTTTGCTGACATGCCAGAGTCACTCGTAGGGTTGTAGTAATTTTCACAGCCGTAGCTGGCATAGATATATCGTCAGAACTTTGTAGTGTCGACTAAGCTTTATCCACTTTTTAAAATGTTAGTCTCTGTTCTTGAGTGTTTCCTCCTACTCTATTACAATGTGTCAAATAATGCTTCTTCCATCACTTTCCTTGGAAAGCCATTCTCCAATCCAATTTACAAAAACCTCCAGTTAAAAAAAAAAAGAGAAAGAGAAAGACACTTGTGATTTTAAGTGCTTTTCAATTCCAGATACTCAATGGCAGATATCTTAATGAGACTTATTTTTTAGAGGAGTGGGAGCTTAGTACTTGTTGAGAATCAGGCCACTTAAAGATTTGTCTCAAGGTGGGTACCCAAATACCTGTCATGTTGCTAGTCATTTTTGAAAATTCACCCCCACTGAAGCTGCAGTCCCTTATCAAAGCAAATCAGATTTAGACACACAAGGTAGGTGCTTACATTTGACACACCTGAAGACAGCCCACTTCTCCTAACTATGCTAGAGTACTCCAGTTCATGTCACTCAACATTAAAGCCTGAGGCCTGACAAATACATCCCTCTCTTTTTTAAATTATTTTATCATGAAGAACTGGTTTGGAAAAAGGACTCTGTTTCTGTTCCTTAATAAGACATGCAAATTGACAACTTCTGGTTTTGTTTAAGGTAACTACCTAAGCCCCCACCCCACTTGCAAGTTGTTCATGGTTATGGTACACTTTCAGAGCACGGTCATGTAGGAATTCCTAAGAGCTTTCAGCATGTAATACTTCTTGTACGTTCTCTGGATGGTTCAACAAATGCTTACTGAAAGGTTAGCATTGTGTATTCAAACCCATAGAATATCTCTATGCAGGTGATTTACAATCTCATAAATCTATCAGCCAATCAAAATTATCCTAATTCTTTGGCATTACGTGTCATGACTTATTGGAATTACTCTGGCGTTAAAAAAAAAAAAAGGGTGATTTTCATCCGTTTTCCACGCTCGTGAAATTTTTTGGTGTTTATTGGATAGGGATCCATATATGATAAGGTGCCATTCTGACGGAATGTTTTTCAGGGGGTTTTTTCCCCTGTAGTATTAATAACAACCCTGTAATTGCCAATTGTAAAGACATAAAAGTATATTGACCATGCTGTGGTAATAAAACAGCTGATCGATGAATAAACTTTTTTTTTCTTGTATCTAATAAATACACACCCAATTTTGACACACACAGCATGCACCTTTCCCCCAAAATTTAGCTGATGGAAATTGGGGTATGTATTATAAGTAAGAAAATACAATAATATTGGTTTCTGCCTCCCTGGGTAAAGCAAAAGTAAGGCTGCAGTGCTGCAAGTGGGGGTCTACAGCTGCTAGCTGTGGACACTTTCTCTTCATCCCTTTCCCAGTAGAGGTTCTTGCTACAGATGCAATGAAAAAAACCACCCTTTTTTTCTTCATTCTTCCTTTCAAAATGATGGTACATATATTATTTTGGGGCATGTTGTATGTGAGAAATATGTTGAGTGATCTAAAAATCACCATGCAAACATTCCACCTCTTTTGAGTGGGTATTTCTGACAGACTCATTTCAGCAACAGGGTGGGGTCAGTTAACCTGGGTTACTTTTTAGTGGTAGGTTGGCATGGAGTTAGTCTTGTCATTAGAAAACTGGATGAGATGGAATATCCCAACTACAATAGTTTCCTGATTTAGTGGCAATTTTACAGGGGCATTGTTGGGGAAAGAACTGAGGTTAACAAGAGCAGGTAATTGTTATTTAGTAGATGATGCAATTGGTGTGGATATGATCTTTCATTACTCAAGGGGTTTCAGGTTGATTCTTGGTAGTAGTAAGTATCAAAGTGTTACTGATGCTTTCCAGTATTATCAAAAACATTGTTTAATGGCTGGTCTTCAGTATACAGCGAGATGGCCAGCTCCTCAAGTAGTTGAAATCAGTTTACATCCACTGAAGAGCTAGTCCACCGTCTTCTAATCTAAGCAGCATCACTTCAATTTGATCAATACTGTGAGCAGTGCATAGATAAAGGACAGCCAAGCAATGCGTATTACGAAAGGGTAACCTGATGCCACCAATTCAAAGAAGTACTTAGAATTTGATTGGGTTTAAACAGATGAGTATACATTTCCCCAAAAAGCACTTAAACACAATGCTTAACTTGTAATTAATTTTGTAAGAGATTTTTTTGGATACAGATCTCCATGACACTCTGGTTCACCAGTTTGTCTTTTCAGCCTTCTAGGAAGACTGCAGATTCCACGTTTTGGTAGACTATAGAAAATTATGGGTGTCAAGCTGATGTGGTTGTAGTTGGTTTAAACATTCTTAGAAACTGATATTTGAGCTGGAAATGAACATTTCAAATGCTGTGATGATTATTTTTTGTTTCAAATGGTATGTGGTGGGATTGTGCCAGGACAAATAAGAACAGATAAATCAAAATGTAATGGGAATATTATTTTAAAGAATAAAGCCATAATACACTGTATGTTTCTTCTTGCAGGTAGAAGTATGAATACGTAAATTATGGTGGCAAACGTGGATATGCCTTTGTTACGCAAAGATGTATTCTGGCTTTCAAACAGAAAGAAATGCAGTAAGGTAGCACAACACAGTCATTTGGAAATAGGTAATACAATGTTACAGGTAGAGCCAGAGGTGTTGAGTACATGGAGGCCCAAGGGCCCTGGACCCCTCAAAGCAGGCTGTCACCCGACATCCATAAAACTTTCCACATGTCCATTCTCTTAGGCCCCTCTTCCCCGGCAAAAATAAAAGTCAGAGCTTATGGTGTAGGATTGAGCCTGAAGCAGACAGATTTTGCTTCTTCTCCACGCTCTCTAGTGTGGTACTCAGTGGTCTGATGCCACTTAGCCTGAATCTCTGCGTGAAAGCTAATCTTTTCCCCAATAATGGTATCATGGCAGACCCAAGTGCACTTAACTAGACCACATTAGAAACTTCCATCTGGGATCAAGTGATCAGCACCTGCTTAAGAAATCCAAAAAGACATTTTCAGAGTATTTTTTTTTACACCCAAAAGTATATTGCAATGATGGGGAGTGGGGGGGAGGGGAAAGGATACAAACAAACTAGATGGGCAGGAAAAGTTAAAGTTTGATACGGCATTTTCTTTTTTTCTGTTGGAAAACATGATTTGTCAGAAGCAAAATATTTTGGAGAAACATGTTGGTTTGACAAATCTTCCAAGGGAGCTCTGCCTGCCAGGCTGCTAGTCATTAGTCAACAGCAGTGAAACTGACAACATTCATATCAGTTTCAGTCAGTCACTGCTGGCGATCCCAACAGGGAGCATATTTCATTTTGGAAACACCATGTTTCTGTTTTTCCAAAATGAAATATTGTGGGATTTTACTTGCGTGAAAGTTTTCAATGTGTTGGCATTTTATCCCGATTCAGGCTGAAAAATGTTGAGAAAACTCAGAAACCATCACAGAATGGCAATTTGTTTTCCTGCCAACTTTTCTTACACCAACAAAAGACTAAGCACATCTGGTCTTCCCTTAACTTTATTCTTTCCTTGCAAGCTTAAGATGATCCTACTCAACACAGGCACTCCTACTCCTGAACTGAGTCAGGTGTGCTATATGCACACTCTCCTTCTCTCAGAGTCTCTCTCCCACCACATCTCCGCCTAACCAGTTACTACCCTTTCATGTCTCAGCTTCTCTCTGGCTACCATTTAGTGTCCACTTGACAGTTATTAAGAAGCAATCCAGTTACTGTAAGTGGAAGACAGCAGAGAGGTCTTTCCCTATTAATAGGCTACCTATTATTTTCTAAAAACACATGGCGCACTTCCCATGAAGCTGTCTTTCCTCTTATTATTTAGTTCCCTACTGGTTTATTCTTCCTAAAAGACACCTTTTAGATATAAAACTGTGCAGTCAAACAGAACAATATCTAGCAGGTAAATTGATGGGCATAATAGTCATAAAAAATAAGCTTATCGTAATCCCCATTTTTCATAGGCACCAGCCATATTCCTAAACACAACTAACATACAAAAATCTTTAGGCTTCTGATGATATTGTAAATCAGGAAGTGAAGTCCTGCTTTGCAGTACTCAGTACTATGAGAATAGGGGTACCCTAAATGTGGAAAGCTTAGAAGTATGAAAAGTCCATATTTACAAGTACATAGTGGAATATGCTTTTCGTAAGTTATTAATTACACATTTGATGAATGGCAAAATTAACAGTCTACCATGATTCAAGTGTGCTGGAGGATGTGTCAGATAGTAACAATGTTATTCAGTTGAAGCAGTGGAACAGGAGAGAAGAAAAACTCTAGAATTAAATTTGCCTTATGACATGAATTACCCCACAAAACGACAAAACAATATTCTCCAAAGACACTTATTACATTGATCCTACTGGTGGTTTAATTGATTGCTATTAGTAGTAGTAGCAAAGAACGAAAAAGATATGTGGGATGCTTTCAGACAAAAAGGCATGGGGTGAACATCTAGTTTTTAACTGAAGTGCTAAAGGACAGATGGAAATTACTAATGCAGTACTTTACTACTATCCATCCATTCTGGGAAGATGACCTAAAGTTATTGATACATATTATCTGGGTTACATAGGTAAGACAGCAGACTTAACTGAGACTTAGAGCTGGGTTTTACTACCAGTTGTGTCCATACTGGGCGTGTCTACATGTGATCCTATATTGCCATAGTAATGCACTACAGTGATGTAGCTCATTGCTACGGTGACATAGCACTGTCGGGGACAAACCATGATGCCGATGCTATGTCACCGTAGCAACGAGCTAACTTGCTATGGTGCGTCACCGCTAAAAATGACCATGCATCATCATGTACTACTTCCTAAGGCAAGTACAAAGTGACGGCGCAGTAACAACTGCCTTGTGGGGGGCACATGTAGATGCGCCAACCGTGACCTTGGGCAAATTACCTCAACTCACCAAAGCTTAAAATCTTTACAGGGGAGGAATGATTATACTCGCCTTCCTTCAAATAAGTGCATTGAGCTCTGTAAGTGAAAGCACCAACTGATTTCCTGGGTGTTGCTGAGCAAGCTACTTAGCTTCTGTTCCTAATTTGACCATTTGTAAACTGGGAGCAACAATCTACCTTACCGGAATGCTGTGAGACTGGATTAATGGCTCTTATATCTATACTTTAAGATCCTGGGATGAAAGGCATCTTACAAGTGCACATATCATTGTAAGTGGTGTAAGTGGAAACTGAGGCCTTTAATGGAAAAATCTCCGACAGCTTCTGCGCCATATGCTCTTTGCTTGTTTGATATGAAAAGGCCGTTTGGAGCAGAAGCTGTCTGCGGTTCAGAGAGCTGACAAATGGATGCTACAAGGGTCGGTATTAAGACCATTTGTTTTCACTTTATATGTTAATTATCCTGAAGACAGAACTGGCAGCCAAGGAACGAAGTTTGCTGAGGATGCAAAAGCGGAGGTGAATGTGGGTGAGGGAATGACGGCAGGATACAATACAAACCCAAAAGGGAGCAAAACCACCACTAACCACCATTTGTCAGATGTGTGATAGGCGCTTTGCTCCCATTAAAATTCACAACAATAAACATTGATGTGAACAGGTCAAATATTTAAGAATAGGTATAATCAGGTAGGTATTAAGAAATGTTCATTTTACCAAAAATCAAGAAAACTTAGGCTCCTCACTCCTTTGAGTGCTGAATAAACCTTCCTCTTATTTCCCTCCAGGGCATGATTTCTGTAAATGCTTGACAGTGGCCTTCTCCTGCCAAAATTACTGGTGTTTTTCCAGCAACTTTCATGGGAGCAAAGCAAGGTCAGTAGCGAACAGTTTTGAAAATTTCACCCACCCTTAATGCATGAGTTAGATTTAGTCTGTGAATATTTCATAGACATATTTAGGGAGGCGGGGGAAAACTCGGTGAACTGTACAAAAGCTTATCAAGGTAATATTTTAGGAAAATATCATTTAGGCTTTCAGGCCAGTGATTTCACATAGGCAAGACATAGCAAATGTGCAGGACAACAACAATAAGAATAAAGTAATACTGACAAGGTTCCCTAAATACAAGAAAAAAACTAGAATTAAGAGCTGCCCTGAAGTGATACTAGTCCAGTCTTCATAAAGATACTAAGAGGTAAATAGACAAAAAAAAAAGATAATAAGATGGTCTCATTAGCAGAGTTAGGTAGCAAACTGTGTAATCTTTTACACAGAATTAATCTCTACACACACCCCTCCCCACACCACACCAGTTCATTTGGAGCTCTTAGTAAAGAAAATGTCGTTTGAGACAGACTGATTGTATTGGCCTGCTTTCATTTAAATTAAACTTGCTGCAGAAGTGATCTGGCAAACTTCAAGTCACCCAAGCATGATGCTCACAGATAGATGCGGATTTGAAGGGGAAATGGTAGTGTGCTTCGGGTTGTGAAAGGCTGGTGTTGATCAAAAATTTAAATACTGTCAAGCTGGAGAACCAAGATGCCCAAAGAATGACTCCACAATGATGAAAGTCTTTAGCACAAGGTCAGTGAGTTTCTATGATCCTGGATTCTCCACGTGTCGACTTGTAAGGTTGTGTCCACAAGCTTGTCTTGGGGGGGGACACTTGACTGTACCACCTTCTCCATGTACAAAGGAGTCATCAGCCTGAGTTCTAATTACTTGCTCCATCTTTTTTTTAAGCATTAGCAAAATACCCAAGACTCTTCTTTAAGCAAATATGTGCAATGAGAATTTTTTACCATGCACAATACCCACAGAAGTAAATGCTCAGCATAGCTATATGGTCACCTAAATGAAGGATGTTAGAAGCTTAATTTGTTACTACTTTTTCTATAAAACCTTGCTCTGGGAAAAGGAAACACAAGCCTGTGTAATTCTCCCCTCCCCCCTTTCATTATTTTGCATGAAATTTCCTAGCAAACCAAACAAATAATTAATACACGAACCACAATTAATTAAGTTGAATAATTAAGAGAAACCTTAAAACAAAAGCAATTAGGCAGTGATAAACCCATCATTGTCCTAAGCCAACAGCCAAATGTTTCTTGTTGCCAGTGGCAACCTACAAGTATACAAGGGGTGTGCATCAGGAACTGGGAGAACATCTGTTCGCCAGGGCACCCCCAGGGGAAGACAAGGTCTAACGCTCACAGCCTGCTCGAAGACTGTTTTAGACTGGACGTGGGGAAAAACTTCTGTACCGTCTGAGTCGCCATAGTCCAGAATGGACTCCCCCAAAAGTGGTGCAAGCATCTACTCTGGATACGTTTAAGAAATGCTTGGATGCCTATCTTGCTGGGGTCGTCTGCCCCAGCTGACTTCCTGCTCCTTGAACAGGGGGTTGGACCCGATGATCTCACAACGTCCCTTCCAGCCCTAATGTTCATGAAGTCTGTGAATCTGTGAAATCTAGAGAGACATGGAAAATTCAGCTGAAATCAATGTCTTCTGCCTACTGTTTTTAGATCAAACCAAACCAAATAAAACCTGTGGTATAAGCTGTGGTTAAACCTTTTTTCTACTTCTGTCGGTCTATTGACTTACTCGTTCTGTGGCATAACCCAAGCAACCCTTTGTATATGAAAATTTAATAACTGAGGGCCATTGTGGGTAGGTATTGCACCTTGAAGGTCTGAAATATTCTTGCTTGAAAAAGATGAGGTAGATGCGGTTGTGGGGGGCGGGGAATGATGGTGACTGAGTGGAAATGGAATCCAAAAAAGATGCGGAGTTGGATGTAGCTACCTGGCAAATATGGATCCACATACAATGCTAATACTGCTCATTTTTGTAGTTTCTAATTTCCCCTATTGTCCTGAATGTAGCTGGTCAACATTTTTCAGGTGAAATATCCTCCTGACACAAAAAAAACCCTCAAACCTGAAAAGAATTATTGGAAGCTGTCACAACGTTACTTAATCCCAGAACAAAACTTCACGGGATTTTCCAGTATGGCCATAATTTTTACAAATAAAATAAAATCTAGTATTCACACAGCTCTAGTCCTGAACTAATTACTGTTAGCATAATTAGTTAAGAAAGTCATGACTGGCTGATTGAATTTTGTGAAATGTAACAAACCCATCTGTTATTTTGTGGTTGTTTCTTCCACAGAGCTTGCAGTTAAGTCCTGGTAAGTTTGCTTTTTAAAGAATATGCAGAACTACATTTTCCAGCATGGCTGCCTAGTCATTGAAACAGTCCCTACCAAACTGAATATAGTTACAAATCCAGTATCCTTTTTCTGACGGGGAACTATTTTGGCAGCTTTATGGGATGTAAACAGTATCACAACAACAAAGTTTACCAAGGGCTAGACATGGATTTTTGCGCAAGTAAGGTGCAGGAGCCTCAATCCCCGAGAGCCACTAAGGGATGAGAAAAATGCAGCATTGAAAGGAAATTGTGAAAGGACTTTTGGAACAAATAAGTCCTTGAAGAGTGAAAATCTAGCTCCAGACTTTTCACCTGCCTCTGATAAAGCCCCTGTATTTGACATGACGCCCTCCACATGACATTTGTGAATAAACAGCTTCTGGAATCATTGCACCCATATCATCACACAATTATGCACAAACCTTTGTTACTTAGGAAATGAATCCCTTTCATTTATTAAACTAAAAACAACCCGATCATTGCTGCTGACCAGCTTGTAAAATAGAAATGTAAACTTCCCTTCTTTTATGTTAAACTTAGAACTAGATTTCACCTATTGAAGTCAGAAGAGATATCCCTGGCTAGCTATACCAGGATTTGTCCCTATCTCCAATCATGGTATTCTGTAGCACATAAGAGTCCTAAGGTAACATTTTCAAAAGCTCATAAATCTTACTTTTGAACATGCTTAAGTTACCTGTGGATCAAAGACTATTGACTTTCAAAAGCAACTGAGACTTCTAAGTTACATGGATTCTAAAAGTTTATTAACCCCACGGTTATGAGACCTGAAATTTGAGAGATACAGAGGCAGGTAAACCGGATCTCAGTCAGGTCCATCAAGTCCAATCCCCTGCTATCACAACCCTATAACCCTTTCATATCCTATTAATATGTATTATGGAATGGCTTTCGGGCCTCCTCAGGCAGCTGGACCATACAGACTAGGGGTATGCCATCAGCTTTCTTGCTACCATACATAGCATGTTTAATTTGTGTAGCTCAAATGTTTCGTTCCAGAGGTTGGAGCCGTGATAGCTGTAAACCACCAAGGAGTCATCTCTCATGAAAAATATTTAGATGAGAATGGCACAGAATGTGGAGATGAAAGGTGCAAGGTGGTATACGGAGAAGTAATATGTCCCTATAAGCAGTCTAAAAATATTTAGATTTTAACTGCGCATAGACTGTTTATAGGAACATAATACTTGCCCATATACCACCTTGCCCATTTCTTGATTGGTGCCCATTAGCACTACAGCAGTATAAATAACAATAGGCACTGATCCTGTTTTTAATTAGGAGCCTTGCTTTTTCTGGACTGCTATGACCTGTTGCAACCAGATGCTGTAAAAGAAGGCAGTGGTGAATCTGCTTTCCATTGAAATGAATAATAAAAAGACATTTTAGGTGTCTCTGAAACAGCTAAAAATCCTTCCAAGCAAATGAAAACAGAAGAACGTTATTCCTCTTTTTCCATCCTATTGCATAAGAAGGGCCTGATTGCAGACTTGATGGGAGCCTTTCTATTGCCATCAACAGATTGGGAAATAGGCCATTTTACCCACGTACATCAAAACTAACTCCAGTACACTCCACCAGTGCCTCACTATAAAATTTCATCCCAACATATAAAAAAAGATCATTGTTTTAGAGTAGTTAGTTCACAATGTGCTCTTTTCAGCTGAGACATTGCTTCTGAGTTTGGCATTCACGTGCATCCATGTAGCAGGGTAGGCGTTCCAGCAGGCTCCCTTGTGATCAGTGCCGTGCTGAAGGTAGTCTGGAAGTTGAGCCATCAACCAATTATTATACACACATTTTTGGTACAGTGTTTAGCAGCTGAAATTTTGTTTAATGCTCTTTCTAAGTCCTAACAATGCCAGGCTTTTAAACTGTGGTAAAGACAAGGGACGAAGTGAAAATCAGTCAGCGGGGCTTTTCCCTTCTGGATTACTCAAGAACTTAGACCTCTTCTGTAATAAATTTACTTTGACAGCTGCTAAAAAATTTACCAACCTTGACAACATGCACAGAAAGTAAAATAGGACGCAGAGAATTCAGCTAGTTCCCTTTTTCTGCCCTGGAAAACACATATCTTTTCTGGGGGGAAAAAAAATTAATTGTATTGTCACTGAAACTTTAAAACTTTTGTTGGGTTTGTGATCTGATAGTCTCCTATGTATGGCATTTTATTTATGTCATTCGTAAGCTTTATATACTTGCCTCATCAATAGCTGTGAAGATTAAACGGTAGTTGGGTTGAGAAAGCAGTGGAGTATATTTATATTTGGAATGTAAAATGCATTGTCTTGTCAGGAAGAGAAAGTTCCCCTTTTCAGACTAAGATAAAGCAGAAAACAGCACTTTGATGATTTTTTACAGTGAATTTGGAGAGCGGACTTTGAAGAATTCTGAGCTTCTCAGAATTTTACTTTCGGCTATAAAGAAGCTTAGTTTGCCTTTGTACCTATACAAATTTGAATCCATCTCACTTGCCTTCTTAATGCTTCCAAAGTACTAATGGCAATGCAAAGGACTTCCCTGGTTCAACATAAATGAAAACAAATTGCAGGAACTGTGGCCAAGCTAAATACTGGGACTGTGGCATGTCAAATGAGAGTCAACTGTTTACTCTGCCAGCATTCAGGGTAGAGCGCTACATTGATTTGTTTAAACGGCACGCTACATTAATATTTCTCATCTCATCCCAAAGCTTTGGCTCTATCAAATTTTGAAGGTGATAACCCAGTTCATTATAGGAAGAACACGTGCTATCAAGTAAAGCTTAAAAAGCAATTGACTGAAGTGTATTGATTTCACACAGTTAGACTTTTAATGACATTTTAAACAGAAACAAGGGTAATAGCTTTCTATTGCTGCAAAGAGCACACACACAAAGTGACAGCAGAAGAGTGTTTCTTGAATATGAAATATTCCTCCCCTAATTGCTAATCTTGTTTAAAAAGTTACTCCTTTTTTGTAGTTGTTTGTTCATGGGGTTTTAGATGCACTTAGTCAAAAGGAAACATTTTAAATTAATTATGGATGGAAAGAATGGCTCCAGAGCAATATTTGTATAATACGTTAGGAGGGCAGTGCAGAACACAAAGGGATGCACACTCAAATTGCATGCAAGATGCCAGAGCACAGCACTTCCTTCACAGAATTTTCAGAGAAACATCACACATTTCTTCTGGGGAAGATTGTGTTTTTCCTGGCTGATCGTGGCTTGAGAAGAAGATAATTTGAATATCCCCAGCATAATCTACTCAGACACTTTGGACCACAATAAAAAAGACCTAGGGTAAGATTGGAACATCTCTAAAAACTGATTGCTTGCTTTGAATAACTGTAACGGCACATGGAAAGTCAATCCACTACTCATAAACATGCTATGGACCATATTTTCACCTTATTCTTCTGTAAAAGCCGTTATTTAGAGATGGCAAGGCCACCTCATGATGAATAACTATTTGTAATCAGCCATTCTATTCCTGGATGGATTTGCAAATAATAGGGAAGGGGTGGGAGAATGAAATCACATAAATTGGCAATGCATTTTGAAGAACAAAACATTTTTTCAGATTTCAGTGGCACTGGGCAAATGTTTACTTTGGTTCAATGGATCTGAGTGGAGCAAGCTGCACAATTTACATCAAAGGATTTATTTGAAACAGGTTTCCTCTTTTTATGCTGTCAATTGTTCAGGAACAGAGCATGCTCTTCTGAAGGGTATTCATTATTTAAGACAATTCCTAGAATAATTTCAGCTGGTAAGGTTTGCAAAGAAAGTATTCCCACGGATAATATAATGTGCCTGTGATTTTCTTCTAAACCATTATACCAGGAAGACGTGATGGAGATGCAATAAAAAGTTATCTGCACACATCTTGGGTGCTTTGCAAGGCATGAGGCCTGTGATAAAGACCAATAACTTATTCAAGCACGCAATGAAGTAGCTTCAGACTTCATGGTTACGACCTCAACATTGTGCTTTTTTTGCGACAGCACTTAATTACAGGCAAGTAAGCCTGATTGACTTCAATAAGTTAAGGTTAAATAGATGCCTAAAATCTATATTGAGCAGGTAAGCTATTTTGAATTGAGTTCCAGCAGATAATGTTTCATTCATTTGACATTTTATTTAAAAATAAGCCTTTTTAAAAATAATAAAGAAACATTTGTATTCTTCTATTCTGGAAAATGAATGCATAGTAAAATGAGAAAACAGAGAATGTTTTTTCTCTTGCAGTTTGAATATACATCTTTTAGACTGTCTTCATTCTGCTAAGGCTCTTTGGACTATTTGGATTTCATTGTCACCCCGTGCCTCCAAAAGTACAACTTTGTCTTTTTGTCTTCAGGAGTACTGGTGTGACCAACAGATCATTTTAACCCACTTTCTTTATTTACAAGATGAATTTGGACTATTACACAGCTCCCTGCTTACTTTTAAAAAGATGAGTTAACCTGGCTGAAAGGCCCACATGCTGTGGCTGGAGATAGGAGTACTTGGGGACAGTTTAAAACCTTCACTTTTCCTCTTTAATCTCCCTTTCTCTCGTACAACCTTAACTAATTCCCCTTTGTCCAGTTCACAGAAAGCCTTCTTATTTTTTTTTATGTTTTTCAAACCTTAGTTTGGAAAATTAGTTTGTTACTGCTGGCCATGGCCTCCAGTCATTCTCTGTTTTTGCCAATTAAAATATCAAAGGCAGTTCCTCAGGACTATATCTGTCATCAGACTCAACAGAGCTGAGACTTCAGAGATTTTTTTCAGTTCCGTTTCTATTTGTATCTCTCCGGTTTTGCTTCCTACTGCTTAACCAGGTTCTAATCCATGCCCAAGCTTTACTTTTCACCCCATAACTACTTCAGTTTTCTTAAGAGCCTCTTCTGAGAGACTTTATCTAAGGTTGCATAAAAATCCTATTTATTCAGTTTGTCGAGTTGCTCAAAGAAAACAGGTAGCTTGCAGAAGCATGAAATCCCTTGCAGGCACCATATCATATCACATTAATCTAAGTAACTATCTTTAATTATTGTTGTAATCTACGTACCTACTACTGAAGCAAGGAGTAGTGATCTATAATTCCCAGTAACTTGCTAAAAGGTAGGCAGGTATAATATTGATTGCCATTTTTGTCTTCGGGATTCCCAGTCTGGTACATCTAAGGCTCTTTGGTGAATGCCATCTGATTTTGATGACTTGTAATTTAAATCATCAACTTGTTCTAAAATCTTCCTTTTCAATAACTTAGTCCAGTGGTGGTTTAGACATACCTGCAAAGAGCAGCCCCAAAGTAGAAATCCTCTTATTATCTGCTGTGAAGACTTACACACACAGAAGTCACTTCCCTTAACAATAATAAAATATGTTACTAGTGCTAGCATATGGAGAAAGCAGTAACAACACAGGAACTGAAGTAATTCCTGGTTTCTGATGTCACAATACATCTTCCCATGATCAGAGTACTACCTGCCACACAAAGAAAGGCACAATAGGGATATTATCATGCTGCAACACAATTGCTAGGGCATAGGTGACTGGTGCCTCCTGAGTCTGGGGGGGGAATCCGCAGAAGCCACTGGTGGCGGGGACGGAGCTGGCGAGCACCCGCAGACACTGGCAAGGGTGTTGGCAGTGGGGGTGGAGCTGGCAAGCATCTGCAGATGCCGGCACCATCAGCAGCAAGGACAACCCTGTTGGGGGGGGCATGTGCCCCCCCGCGTCTCTCCTACTAGTCGCCTATGCACAAGGGTATAACCACACTGTACAGGGAACTCAGGGGGACAAGAGGCAATAGGTGCAGAAATCTGGTAGCTCTTTCACTGGGCTACCCAGAGCATGGTCATCTGCAGCTCAAGCTAAAGTACAGGTGTCTATTAACCATTCACTGATTTTAAATTTTAAAGAGTAAAACCTGCTCATCAAGGTCCCTACAGGTTATTCTAGTGTCCTAGGATACATTCTAGGAGGAGGCTCACCATGACCGATCTCTTTAAAAGACCAAGGAGAATGTTCATTGTTCGTACTTTAGAGCTTATAAACAGCCAAGGTAAATTAAAGAATTCTCTCCCCAAATTGTCCTGACAATCACTTGTGAAGAGAGAGACAAAAAATAGCAGAGAGAGCAAATGAGGAAGGAGGGAAGGACTGAGATACACAGGACTAAAGAGAGGGAAAAACAATAATGACCATATCTGAAAGCTGGAAACAGGAAAATTCAGAGAAAAGCAAATCTGACAGGAGAGAGGCATTTGCTACTCCAACTCCCAACATATGAATGAGCACAAGAAAAACCGTTCCTCAAATTATCAGGAGCCATTAAAGACTGCCCATCAAAAATCCATGAGGAAATAAATGTCTAATCTAGGATAAAAGAACAGAGAGTGCAGACACCATGTGGACTGTCCAGCAATTTGCTACCAGCACAGAAATGAACAGTGCTGACAAATTGACACAGAAGGGGATCAGGCTCCAGACACAGCATGTAGCTCTATCAAGGGCGGATCAGACCTAATGCTGACCAGGAGCACAGAGGAGTCTGTCTGCGTTACATTAGCAATGTACGGACAGCTTGTCAGGACAGTAAAGTCTCACTGAACTGATCCAGTTGAAAGGAAATTTAATCCCTGGAGTGATCTTACATTTAAACCATTTGCCAAACGTTGGGTTTCAAGATCTGCTACTGGGTAGGGCTTCTTTTTAGGCTTTGCTTTTGTGTCTTTTGTTTTGCACTTAGCAGACTCATAGCTATTTCAGTCACTCCATGGAAAAAGTGTCTGTCTACTTCCATCACAGCAACTTTCCAGCTGTAATTGTATTGCTGTCTACCTAGCAGGGGGCAGATTAGTTTTTTTTAACCAAGCAAAAGTATATTGCAATATTCTTGTTGCTACACAGATTTTGCTGGTGGTGACACGTTCAGAAATTACTAAATCCAAAGTGTGCCCTTTTTAATGTGGGTAGTGATAATTATGTTGGATTAAGCCAAAAAGAATCTGTGTACTGTACTCAAAAAAGATTAAATCAGTGGGTAATCTAAATAATGAGAGCCCTAAGGACCAACAATTTGAAAGACTGAACACATCTGGGGGAAAAAAGAAAAAGAAAGGATTTAAAAAAACGGTGCAATAAAGGCAATGTGACCTTTGGATAGTGGTAAACAATGAAATACCATAATAAATTAATATGACAGAGGACAGGGGAAATGTGCAGCTATCTCAATGATCAAAGGAATTAAAATAAATCCGGGTCAGACATAAATCACATTTCTGGTAGCCTGTGCAAAAGGAGTTGGGCATCTCAGACCGGCTCTCAGCGGACAGCATGCCATTTCACTAAGCCACTGACACAACTGGCAGTCTCAAAAGGGGTGCCTGGAATTCTGGATTTAATCCCAAACCCTTTAAAGTCAAATGAAAGACTCCCACTGATTTAAGTGGGCCATGGATCAAGCCCTGGATGTTTAAAGAGAATGAACTATCTTCTCACAAATGGAGGCAGTCCCTTAGCTTGAAGCCTGAGGCATGCTGCAAAGGGTAAGATGAAAGAAGTCAGTAGTGTAGTAAGAGCAGGCATATGTGATCAGCTGTTTGGAAGAGACTTCCAGCATTTTAGGACAAATTAAAACCTGGGGATTGATCCTATGAATTGGCGAGCAGAACTGCACCTTCAGAAGTGGGCCCTCCATTCAGGAGACAAGCCTTGCATTTGGGTTTTAAAAAAAACCCTGACACAAACACAAAGGCTGAATCCCTTCCCCATAAGACATATGGATCCTAGAGCAAGAACTTGCTTACTGACAAAGCTGATCTCATCAGTCAAACCAGCTGTAGATTGGGTCCTAGTACTACCTCAGAGTAGGGTTGGGTATTTGACTGGTCAAACACAGTTTGGTCAACTGAGCAGTCAAATATCAGTCAACAATTGTGAAACATTTCCAACAGCTCCAAAAAATACACAGAAAAAGCACAACTTTTCATTAAGAAACGTATCAGAAACAAAGAACAACCACATTTCTGTGAGGAAAACTACAAAAAAATGTAGGATTTCTTTTGTAAAATTGCTATGATCAGTCAAAAATATGCAGTCAATCGCCAATATTTAAGTGGTCAATTGACCAGCTTGCCAATCCTACCTTAGAGAAAGTATTGTATAACTACACCACTTGAAACTCAGAATCATGTATTTCTGAAACAAAAATATAATTACGTGCCCGTACCAACAAGCTAGTTCAAATACAAATTCACAGTTGTAAGAAAACTGCAAACATTTCCAGATTGCCACCCTGTGATGTGTAAGGCTTGTAAATCTGAACATCTTGGGAAATCAATGAAAATGTGTCTAACCCTAAGAAAATGTCAGCAAACTAGTTTTTCTAAAAGAAGGCAGGACATATTTTACAGGGAATTTTTTTTCCCAATGCAGCTGACTTCCTTTTGTTTGTGGAATATCTATTTATATGATGAGAGACCCCTGCCTGTAGTCATTATTTGGAGCTATGTCAATTCAATGACATCGACTTAAGACTCTATTCTGTCTTGCAATGTCTCAAGTGCCGTCATCTCCTCTGACAGTTTTTATTCAGTTCAACTGAAAGTCAATGGAAATTGGGTGCATTCAACAACTTGAAAGGGTTCTTTGGTATCCTACGGGACTGGGCCCTAACTGACATGCAGTCACTGGAATGATTCATTTGGATAGGATCTTAAACCTCTGAGGGAAATAAAAGGTCCTGCTTCTGACAGGTTCTGAATGCACTTCTCAATGGCAAGAAGAAGTACTTAGCATCTCAGAATCTGGTCTGCCATGATGGATTATGATTCTAGAGTAAGATGCTCCGTTGTCCCTCCTGGACTCAGGAAAAAGCAAACTAAATAAGAACAAGGAATGAACCAGTATAAATTACTGGCAAAATTCTGGCATAGAGTGTGTTTTGTATTCCAGCAGCTGAATGGTGATCTGCAATTACACCAAACAGACAAGATAAAAAAAAGGAAGACAGATCATGTCTAAGGTGCAGGTTAGAAGGAGCCATTCCCTTTCCCCCTCCAAGATGACTCATGTAATTGTATAGGATCAGTATATTGGGATTTCTTATTGCATGACTGGAATAAAACGTCTATCCAGCTAGTTGATTTTATTCAAAGTAGAGCTATCAGATGATGCTCCGATAAAATTGTACACAAGTTGAGTCTTTTAAGTGATGAAATGTTAGATTAGGGGTAGTAAAAGCAGGAAAGGTAAGGAAAACATACTGAAAACATGGCAACATGCAGCAGTAAGTTCTGTATGAATGGCACAATGGGTCAATAACCCAATCCTGATTCTAATTCTGTTGAAATGATTAAAAATAACAACATCATGGACCACACAGGACTAAACTAGAGGAGTTAGTGGTAATGAAACTGTTGAAACAAGGCAGTGGCAGCAAATGAGGGAGTCAAAAGAGGCTCCATGAATTTGGGCACCCATTTCCCATTGAAAGGCAGTGAAGCTGTGTGTCTATCTTGCAGCCCTTTTGAAAAAAGTCCATATATAATTGTGCAAACGAAGCTCCCATTGGCTTTCCACACAGTGATTATATCTGCTCTGTACTTTAGGACTCCAAGGTCAGGAACACACACCAGATGTACCTCTAGTGTTATTACTAGGGTTCTGCAAAGCTTCAGTCTCCGATTCGATTTGGCAGAGATTCGGCCTGATTTGGTGGCCAAATCTCTGAATTTGAATTGAATCAGAGGACCCTTTAATCTCTCTGAATCGATTCAGAGAAATCCAGGAAGATTCAGACATGGACACAGCTTTAAATGTTTCTTCTACATACCTCTAGGTAGCATTGGCTTGTGAATGCTGCGACACATGGAATGTCCCACAGAAATGCAGTGAGCTCCCCAGCATGACCTGGAAGTGGACCGGAAGTGCTTCTGCTCCACTTCTGAGGCCACCGGGGATCACACAGGGGACTTCCCATGGCCCCCCCGCTCGGCAACTGGTGCCACCTGGGTCGGGGGGCACCTGGTGTTCCCCCCCACATGACCAATTATTGAGCCGGAGTGGGGAGAGGCCACCCCAGTGCACCCCCTGGTGAACCCAGAAGTGGACTGGAAGTACTTTTGGTCCGCTTCCAGGTTCACCACTGAGCATGAGGAGGGCCCTTCCCCCCCACTCCTGTGGGACACTCCATCTGCCCCAGCATGGCAGCATTCACATGTCATGCTAGTCCCTCGAGGTATGTAGCAAAAATATTTAAAGCTGTGTCCATGTCTGAATTGCTGATTCTCTGAATCAGCATTGAATTTTCAGATTCGTATTCGGCAAAATCGAATCCCTGTTCCCTGATTTGTGCCAAATCCAAATCAAATTGGCCCCACTTCTCATGCCCCTGGTTACTAAGTTAAAATCCAGGCTCTATCCTTGTTTCAGTCTCATTCTATTTTCCAAATTACTCGGATTTACCTGCATTCTTAATATTCAGGAGAATTATTCCTACGTTCAAGGGATGGAATGACACCAACATCCGTCTCCCATGTACTTGCCTGGGCTCACAAAGCCTACAGGATGTTACAGAATGTGATGCTGTAAGAACACAAGATCACAGTCATAGAAGACTTCAATTCTGCAAGAAAAGTTTTTCAGGAATAGAAGATACAGAAATCATATTCCAGCAAAGCAGATCCTAAATTACCAGGAAAGGCTCATGGGTAGTTGTCAGTCATATGCATTGTTTTTTCCCATATGCTAAAGTCTTCTTTTCAGCCACTAACAGGGAGAAAGTCTATGAGGGTTCCCTGGGCAATTGAATTTGTGTCCTAATAAAAGCCCACAGACCTGAGGAAGCAATTCTGCTCATTTCAATTGGGAGCAGTTTCTCGGTCAGGCACCTGCTCTTCCAGAGACTGAGCTTTCATCGAAGGTTTAGCTCTGTTATCAGTGATGAAAAATGGCAAAATAGCTGTTCTGCTTTTACTCTGTTGTGTCTACACTACTGCTGAACAAGCTGCTGAAAGGGATGTGTCAGGCAGTAATCCAGCAATGTATTCAAATAGCTGCTTTTATATTAAATGTTGGGGGTAAAAATGGTTTAAGGATACAACTTTTCTAAATGATTATTTTGGTTTAGACAGCCCTGAATTTGACTGTCAATTACATGTAAATTTTAACAGCCTGGAACAACCAGTTCAGAAAAAAAAAGAAAGAGTTTTCCTCTGTTTAAAAATAAGCATGATTGAGTAATAAGGCTGCCGCCTACACCTACCAAAGGAAGTGCTTGCAATATTACGAGGGTGGGATTGCACATTTTCATAATAATGGGTCAGAATCTCAGGGCGACTCCAGCAACACAAAGCAGCTTTACCGAGCCACCTGTAGATTCCCCTGAATGATCAGATTTCCTGGGTGGATAATATGCTTTCTATGCACCCACCACGTTTATTCTCTTTTAATAAATGAAACATTCTTGCTTCCAGCTATTCTATATATGTATATCATTAACATTTATATGAAGTGCAAAACTCTTCCAGATAACCAGATGTTTGCGATATAGATGCGTACTGGTTCATTACGATTTTTTTTTTATATAAGAATTTCACAAAAGATTCTCTAACCATTTCGGCACCCTTGCTGCGTTTTCAACCTGAGTGAGCCAGTTGTATGTATTTTGAGGGTTGCTTTGAACTGGAGACAGGTATTTCTGTGATGCAATCCCATTTATTTAGGAGGAGCATACAAAGTCCTTCTCCCGGAAAGTAGTAGGATAATTTCTTTGCTCTTTTCCACCAAGTGCTTTACCCAAAACTTTGCTCTCTCACTGAGCATTAACCCAAGATACACTTTGAGCTTCTTTGGGCTTTTGTTGCTCCTTTTGTGTCTATTGCTTTACTGCTCTGCCTCTTTCCTCATTCCCAACTGAAAAAAAATCAGTCCTCCTACCCCTGCATTTACTTTTAACTTCCAATAAAAAGCGTCCATGCACGTTTAGGTTCCAGAGTCACCTTTTCCGAATGTTTGTTCCAAAACACGTGCATAAAAAGGGGCATTTAATAGTTCTCTCACTTAGCTTGAATGGAAGGTGGTTATTTCTGTCAATCCTCAGTCTAACAGTATCAATGGATTTTTAATAGTATTATCAGAATGCCTTAGCATAAAATCTTGGCCCCAGTGAACTCCTGCTGACATTTCTGGGGCCAGGATTTCACCTTTAATGTATCAGTGATTCCCATGTATGGCTTACTTTAACACCCTTTGAAACCAATGGAAATACTATTGGCTTTACTGGGCTCTGTGTCAAGTCCCTGGTTAGCTGCTTGTGGAAATATGTTGATGTATATGCAGGCAAATAAAATAATAGCTTCAGTAGATCTGGGCCTGGTGAAACACAAACTAGAAAGTCAAATTCATGTTAGCATAATATGACAATCACTTATTACTATATTAATCTACTGCATCTCCCAGAAGCCTCTATCAGGATCACAATGCATTGCAAGAATACACGTGTCGTCCAAACAGTGGACTACCACCCTGTAATTTAGAGTCCATTCTAGTAGCCTGTAGTAAGAAAACAGATGAAAATGAGTCTGATCTTTCAGCCCTCACTCACATAAGTAGCCTAATCGATGTGAATGACACTATTTTGTTACAAAGGTCTACTCATCTCAGTAAGGTTCAAAGAGTCAGTTCAAGTTTTCATTAGAATGAAG